>NW_025802777.1:5897986-5963036 GCF_021613505.1 Equus quagga
AGAGGAAGATGGGCACAGATGTTAGCTCAGGGCCAGTCTTCCTCAGCAAAAAGAGGAGGATTGGCGGCAGATGTTAGCTCAGAGCTAATCTTCCTCAAAAAAAAAAAAAAAAAAAGCCACAAGGCAAAACATCAGGCTCTGAGAGGAGGTGACAGTTGCCTCAGGATGTCCTTGCCAGACGTCCCACCCAGGCGTCTCTTGTGTCTGGCTCTGGACCCTTTTGGGGTCTCCATGCCTGAGCCAGCTCATGGTCATGGGGTCTGTGCTGGGGTGGGGCTACTTCATGCTTTGAATACTGTCTTTTACAGTATGGAGTCAGCTCACCTAATTTTTCCAGAAGTCGATATAACTAAGAATATGTGTCTCTGACTTTCTGTGACAAGTATTCTGGTATCTAAAACAGGTCATATAGTCTCACCTAGTGTAGTCTGTTAAGAATGAAAAATATTACATAAGACAATAAGAAAGGCAAGAGAGTTATAGGAAAACTTTGCTCAGAATGCCAAATAGGGGAATCGGGGAGAGGCTGAAAGAGGGGAACATCTCAAATATGGACTGAAGACCCCCAATTCCCATGGGTATCAGTTTCCTACCATAACAAAGCACCACAGCCTTAACCAACAGGAATGGACTGTCTCACAATCTGGAGGCTGGAAGTCCGAGATCAAGGTGTGGGCCAGGTTGGGTCCTTCTGAGGGCTGGGAGGGAGGGAGCACCTGTTCCCTCGTCTCTCCCACTCCTGGTGGTCTGCTGGTGATCTTTGACCTTCACCCTCACCTCAACATGGCGTCTTCCCTGTGTGCATGTCTGTGTCCAAACTTCCCCTTTTCATAAGGACACCAGTCGTATTGGGTTAGGGCCACTCTAATAATGCCACAGTGAGCGTGGGTGTGCAGATATCTTTTTGAGATAAAGATTTCATTTCCTTCAGATGAACACCTAGAAGTGCAATTGCTGGAAGGTTTTATTCATTCTTTTTCCAAAAACTAACATAACGCCCAACTCACACAGTAGGCGCTAACATTTGCTGAATTTCTGAATGCTTTTGAGCATCCTCTGACTTATACATATAGCACCTGATTTAGGACACATTTCCAAAATAACAAGAGTCATGCAGTGCCAATAGATCAATTAAGTGTCCCATTTTTGAGATATTATTTAGATATTATCATCAAGAACTTACGGAGTCTATGATATGCAAAAGGTATAAAATCCTGTTCAGGTTAACTGGTTAAGGGATGAAAGTGGGGGTAGAGAAACATACATATTTGCTAAACTCTGGGGACACATAGCCTAGTTGAGGACATAAGGCTTACATTCTAATTTTTTAAATAATAGTAATAAATAAAATCGAAAAGAATGATCATGTGAAAAGCAATAGGCAGAATATGAAAAGTACAGATAATAAATGCATCAGGATTCCTAAGAATAAAGCTGGCTATAATGTTCACAGCACCTCCTACGGGTGTTGGATAGAATTTTGACGGATGCAGGAGGAGAAAAGACGTTCTAGAAGAGCGGAAGGTCAAGCCCAACAGTGCGGAGACTGCTGCCATCCCGTTTATACCTTTATTGAGAGCCTATGACGGTTCAGGTGAAACTCACTACATGTCTTATTGGTACACCTAGGAGGTATTATTACTCTTCTTCTACAGATGAAGAAACTGAGGCTCAGAGAGATGAAGTTACTTGCCCCAAATCACACAGCGAGTGAGAGGCAGATAGGGGTAGCTTACCGCCAGAGCCCAAGTTCCCAGCAAGGCCTGTCAATGCCTCGTCCCTGCCCAGACCTCCTGGTTGGAGCAGGCTGCTCAGAGAGAGGACAGGAGGGAACGGCATTCCGGGTGGGGCTGAAATGGAGTCAGGCTCATCTAAAGGCCAGGTAGGATCAAAGCCACATCTTTGCGCACTATTATTCTAGAATGCAGACACAACAGACTGATTGTGTTTAAAAGCTGGAATGAGAGTTCCTTGATTATTTCCACAAGTGAGGACACCCTTTCATTTGCCAAGTCCAAAGAGAGATCAAGTAGAAAGACATCTCCCTTTCATACCGTGCCATGAATCTTGGCAATATTTTTGTGCTTCCCCCAGTGGCCTGAAGATATTCAATCTACAAGGATCCAAGGGCTAACAGAGAGAGGGAGAGAGAGAGCAGGTCGATGGAAACCAAGCAAGCCAGTGGCTTCTCTCCCTAACCCAGCAAGCATTCCTTCTTTTTCTTCCTCTTAGAGAGAGTAACACTGTCGCTTTTGTGAAACACAAACTTCTTATAAAATCACTAAATCAGTGAGGTATGGAGAGCTCCCAGGCCAGCTTGATAATTAAAATCTTAAAACTACATTTGAAGAACTGCCAGCTAGAGCATGGATTCCACCTCCGTGATGGAGGAATGCGTGCACAGTTCAGAGCCAACTAAACGTTTAACTAAAACAAAGTGAAGACTTTGCTCTGAACACGTAGCTGAGGAAAGACACTATAAAACGGTCAAGTGAAAAATAATGCAACCAAAAGTCTGCTCTGCCTCGTCATTAAAAAAGAGAGCTGGAAATGAGCAAAAAGGGAGAGCCGTCCAACGTCAACATTTCAAACTGCGGAGACTCTCCATAGGTAAAACCGCCCCAGAGAGAGTCGAGTAAGCCTTTGCAAAAGCGAAGGCACCCAATGAGATGACCCAGAGGATTTGGTGTGCCCTGCGGGCAGGAGGGCTCCCCAGAGCCTGGAGAGGGTGGAGCCCATCTGTGCACCACTTCTGGGACCAGGCTTAGGATGAGCACCTGCAGGAGCCCCGGTGGCGCCTCCTCTTGACCCCTCTTCCACCAACGCTGTGCACATCAGCACAAACTCACATCCACTCCAGACCTCTATGGCCCATTCCTTGATTACCTGTCTCATCTTGTTCTCCATTCTTCCATCCAGCCATTAATTTATTGAGCACCTACCATTCCCAAGGCACTGGGTAAATACTGCAGAGGTATAAAGCTTGCTGTTGAATCGGGAAGGGAAAATAAGATATGCAAATCACTGTGCAGGAACAAACAGGAAATGAGAAAGGGCCATGATGGGTCTGAATTTTAAAACTTGAACTAAGTTTTTCCTTAACTTTCCTGCTTGGCTAATATTCCCCATTTGTTACCTACAGGCAAACCTGAGCGAAAATGGAGGTTCAGGGCTTCGTGCATTTAATGTCTCTCCCTCCTCCCCCATCCTTTCACCCGGAGGGAAGGACTTCTCAGCCAGCTGAGTCTTTTAGTGCCCATGAATATGAGAGTCCTCCCGGGATGACGGAACATGTCTGAGCCTCATCCTGGCTTCCTGGGCAGAGAAGCAGAGAGACAGGTGGTTTGTACAAAATCCTTGTGTGGAAGACATCCAGCAAATGGCCATTGGCCAATGGCTCAGTTACTCAATGGATATAAGTGTGAATGTGAAGTGACAGCCAAGCCATCAGGACCTTGTCCCCAGGCGGGGGTCCCACAGCTCAGCCTTCTGCCCCTGGGGCCTTTGCCTTGACTGATAGTAATGCCTACGGATGCTCTTCCTCTCAGCACTGTCTCTACCTCCTTCTCAGGTTTAACGCTCCTGCTGACATCCTTCTATGCAAACATTTCAGCGTTTCCCAAAGTTGGCCTTCCACTATACATTTTCCGGTTAATGTAGGTCATGGCATAATTTATTACTTTCACATACATTGGTTTACGCCCATTCTCAGTGTTTTCACAATGGAGTCCTTACAAAGTGTCGTGAGTTGTAAAGTGGAATACAGGACCTCCAATGAACTAAGAAATAGTCCGCAAACCCTTCTCCACTACAAGGGCCACCAGAGAGACACAAACAAAGCCACAAAGGCCATCCAAGGAAAGCAGGGCTGCACCACTCATGAAGCTCTTGGTAGGGGCATGTCCCTGACACATATAGAAAGCACTTACTGAATCGTGTTCATGCCACACTGTCACCTTCCTATTCAGTGACATGTAGAATAAACACAGGAAAGAAGTGAAGAAGTTCAGCTTCTCCCCGTTTTGTGCTTCGGTATCAAAGAGAATATTTATCATAAATGGGGCTAAATCGGAACCTGGTCTTTTCTTCAGAAACGTCAGCCGGGTGCAGCCTCCTGAAGGTGATCAGGGCTTTATGGCTGCATCTCTGTGGGTGCTGCAGTCTGCGGCAACGGGCTACTGTCATCCCCACAGCCTCCCACTACAGAAATCCCAATTTCTTTTTTTTCTTTTTAATTTTTTTCTTAAAGATTGTCACCTGAGCTAATGTCTGTTGCCGATCTTCTTTTCTTCTTCTTCCTTCTTTTTTCTTCCTCCCCCTCTTCCTCCTCTTCCTCCTCTTCCTCTTCTTCTTCTTCCCCCCAAAGCCCCCCAGTACGTAGTTGTAGATTCTAGCTGTGAGTGCCTCTGGTTGTGCTATGTGGGACGCCGCCTCAGCATGGCCTGACAAGCGGTGCCATGTGCACACCCAGGATCCGAACCAGTGAAACCCTGGGCCACCGAAGTGGAGTGCGCGAACTTAACCACTCGGCCACAGAAATCCCAATTTCTAATTGATGCCATCATGGGATTGTTGTGGAGGGCTTTTGCGACTTACAAAAAAAAATCCCTCTCTACGTCTCCATCAATTTCTCATTCTATATTCCTTAATACTTCTGTTCAGAAGTATACAATTGTAATGAATGTTGAACCTGTGGGACAATATTGAACAATCAGTGGAAATTGGAGGCGGGTGCCAGAGGGAAAGACGCCTCACATCCTCCTGCTAGGAATCTAAATGCTAAGACTCCTTGGGTCAGAACTTCTCCAGTCTCATCCCTAACCCGCCATGGTTAGCCTGCAAAACTGAAATATAAGTCAAGGAGAAGAAAGGAGAAACACAGTGATTTATAGACTTCCTTTTGTAGGTGACCTGACTTAAATATTTCCAATTTAAAAACAAAGACTTTAAAAACCCAAAGTAATGAATCCAGTCTGATGTGACTCTAGAAATGACCAGCCCTGGGAAATCACAAGCAATGGGGAAGGAGGTTGACTTTCATCATTTTGTTGGGCTGAGAAATATCCCTTCACATCCATGGTCCAGGAGGAAGCACAATGAAATCAAGACCATCTTTTCCAAGAGAAGTCATTTTAAATGTGCACCTACTGACAATTCAGTTAGGAGAAAATGCTAGAAGGGAGAAGTTAAGTTATCCAGAAAAGAAACTGTTCTGGCGTTTATCCCCCAAACTAAATGTTAGCAAGATGACAACCCCCTGAGACCATGGACTGGTTCTCCAGGGTTAGAAACTCAAATGTTGATGCCCACGATGTGTGCCGCTAGCATTTCCCAGAGGAAAGGCAGACCCTCAAAGGCTGGCGGCTTCCCCCATCGCTCCTCTGAGGAGCACTCTGAGAGCTCGGCAAGCAGGTGGCAGCTCATGGAGGTGTGAGTGAGGAAGAGCCACGACTTGCAAGACTGCAGTGGGCAGCTCTGTAGACAGAGCCGCCCGACCTCAGCAATTCCAGACTCCACCCTCACAGGCAACGCCCCTTCCCTGTGGCCCTTGCTGGCCTTGAACCTCCAATCCTAGCTCCTTTGGGGACCACTTCAATCTTGCAAAAGGATTTGGGAAAGGATTATGCTCAAAGATGCCACCCCTCTGGGCTCCTGCCATCCTCCCAGGACTGTCTGAAGAGGGTCTGTGGCAGCAGCCACCCAGCTCACCTCTGACTATTCCAGACCAGAGGGGCCTCCTGGCAGCCTCGAAAGAGTGATAGATGACACACATGACATCTGACACATCATGCTGGCTCAGACCACACATCCCAAGTTGGAGTTTAGGAAAATATAATCACTTCCTCCTCCTATATCGATGTAAACCAAGCGACAGACCCCATCTTCTACTGCTACCAGATGTTAACTCTTTTCAAATATAGAGTATCAACAGAAAATGCGAGATCCAGTAAGGCCAACAGATCAGGAGATGACTGTCATTGAAAAGACTGTTTGTGCCTCACAGATCCCGAGAGGAGAGGGCACACCACACTGCGCAGGGCCACCCGGGGAAGCACCAGGGTCGGTCAGGGACAGAAGGAGAAGGGAAAACTGTGTCAAGAGCCTTTATTGTGGTTTCTGAGGGAAGCAAGGGGCAAGGTAGAGTAGGCAGCCTTAAGATCAGCCAGTTTGAATAACTGCAGTGGACCCTGGGCATAGGAGCTGTCCCTGGTTGTCTGCTACCTGGCCCCCAGGTGATTAGGGCAGGTGAATAGTGCCCAGGAGTGTGAGAGTCCCATAAGGGAGGTTGCTGGGGGTGTGGGCTCTGGACTGGTTGGTTTGTATTTGAAAATCACTCTCCCCAGGCAAGTTCTTTGCACTCTGTAAGGATTGGCTAACCCTGGGAGGGACAGTCCCTCCAGGGTCAGCAAGGCCCCAGATGTCAAAGCATCAGACCACAGTAATAAGACGTGGTTAATACATCAATGGGACCAAGCCATTTCTGAAACAGCCATGAAATACTGCTCCTCCACCCCACCCTGACCCTACTCATACACACAGCCCTTGGCCAGGTCTTCACATTTAATTGGATGCTCTTAGAAAGACCAAAACACTCACAGGATCCAAAGAAATGAACCAAAAAGTAAGAATGAAACCAGCACCTTCAGGACACAATAAGGATAACTATAATAGTCTGTGCCTAATAAACGGTGTCACTGAAGAGGAACATGTGCTCTGCACTGTGCCAGACACTCATGCATTATTCCATGTGACACATGACTTGCCTTCCTCCGACCGGGGTGGATGAGCAGTCCTATTCCTCCCCTTCACTCTGACCCATGCACCAGTCTAGGCCACTGCTGTGCGAGCGTTGCTGTTACAGCTAGTCTGAACCGACTGCAAACATGCTGTGACCCAGAATCCCGGTACCTGCTGTTCCTGCTCTCTCGGGGACTCTGCTGAACATCTCCCGGCACACCGGCTGGAACACACCACCCTCCCTCCCGAAGGAACGGCAAGATGCGATGGCAGAGATAAATCCGGGAGGAACACGGTGCTGGTATTCAGTTTCTCCCTGCCTTAAAAGGCAGAGCCAAATAAATGATGAAGCTGTAAGCATATCATATCACCCCAGGCTGAAAACAAGCTGGAGGTGTGAATACAAAGTGGTGGGATGATCCTGTCCCTACTCGAATGGAACAGCCAGGCTAGAACTGGGACGCCCGGTGGTGGTTCTCGAGCCAAAGGATGAAGGGTGGCGAGGGTTTATTTTGCCACACCAAATTTTCCTTTGTTCCTTGGAGATGTTTGATTCTCATTAAACATCAAAAGCCCGTATCTGAAACATCCATCTGTCCTGGGTTACATTTTTCACCATCAATGGTTTGCAATGAGTCCTGTAGAGATTACTTATATATTTACCTTAAATCAATACTTCAAAGCCAGATTTAAATGAAAACATGTTCTCATTTCCAACAGTATTAGACATACGTTTACGAGGCTGTGCTCATCCAGAAGCCTGGCCTCACGCTCAAATTTTTGACAAGTCAGGAAAGATTCCAAATTTGAAGAAAGGATGAGGTTTCCTTAATAGAGTCAGAAGAAGAATTTATCCCGATTTCATTAACTGTTCACTGTTAGTTGAAGAACGAGAAAATTCCAACAGATCACAAGAAAAGCTGTGTGTTCTTGCAAGACTCATGGACATCTTGAGGCATTTATAACGGGAAAAGAGGATCTTGTTTATGGGGAAGCTCTCGGAAAGGCTCCCAGGTGCCTCTCCACATGATGTTTTCGAGCCTAGCAGCTGCCACGCGAGGAACCGTGCCTTGGAGATGACGGGGTACCCCCTTGGGCTTCTGCAGTCCAGGGGCAGCCGAGAGGGCCAGGGCTTGGACTCCCCCAGACAAAAGCTGACTTATTGAACATGGTTCAACCAATCCACTGTTACCGAGGTCCAAACCTTTACAAACACGTGGGATGCAAACTACACTTTTCCAAAATTTGCCCAATATTGCAACCTAGGACCACAGCTATTAGGTAGCCTATAAGAACATGCTTTTGGGCCAGTCCCATGGCCTAGTGGTTAAGTTCAGCACGCTCTGCTTCAGCAGGCTGGGTTCAGTTCCTGGGCATGGACCTACATGGCTCTGTTAGCAGCCATGCTGTGCTGTCAGCCCACATATTAAGCATTAGAGGAAGATTGGCATGGATGTTGGCTCGGGGCAAATCTTCCTTAGCAAAAAAAAGAAGAAGAAGAAGAAAAAAACAAGAACAAGAGCAAGAGGAAGAAGGCTTTGCTTTTATAAATACATTGTCTCTATTATATTACCTTGCTGGCACTGCATTTGTGAGTCAGTCTTATTTGTAAAGATCTTATTTGTTTTTAAAAGTCCATCATTTTTGTTTAAAAATCTTTTAAAGTCCATTTTTCAAAAGAAAAACTCTTGTTTCCTTGCCATTGGCGGTTCCTATACTTGCTTCTTCACTTGTTCCTCAGGTCTCCGCCCCCTGCAGAAAGGGCCCCCTTGAATCTTTGGAAATGATTTTGAGGAGAAGAGGAGGGCCAGGGAGTTTGACTATTGTTTTGCGAGTATGCCATCGACTTTGAGAAGAACTTAAAACATCCTCAAAGCACTTCCTTTGTTTTTCAGTTTTATTGAGATATAGTTGACACATAGGACTGTCTAAGTTTAAGGTGTACAACATAACAATTTGACTTACATATGTTGTGAAATGATTACCACAAGTTTACTTAACATCCATCATCTCATCTAGATACGAAAAAAAGAAAAAATGTTTTTTTCCTTGTGATGAGAACTCTTAGGATCTACTCGCCTGACAGTTTTCAAATACACCACATAGTGGTGTTAGTTATAGTCACCATGCTGTCATTACATCTTATAATTGGGAGTTTGTGCCTTTTGATAACCTTCTTCCAGTTCCCCCACGCCTCTTCTCTGGTAACCACAAGTCTGATCTTTTTCTATGAGTTTGGTTTTTTTTTTTTTTGATTCCACATGTAAGGGAGATCACACAGTATTTGTCTTTCCCAAGGCATTTCCTTTTGACAAGTTATTAACAAGGCAGAGTACAAACTGGTCCTCTGAGAACATGGAAAGCATATCACTCTGCAAATTGATCATACTTGGCTCCTGAGGTACAAAATGAATGAAAACATAAACAATTATGAAAAGACAAGAAAAGCGAACTACATCTGAGGCCAGGCCCAAGCTAGACTTACGTTCCAGTTAAGGTTCTCCAGTGTCTGCACACTCCTGAAAGAGCAGACACATTCACAGACCTAAAGGAAGGCCAGGAGGAAGGGCCCGAGCTCTGTCCCCTTCTCACCCGTAAATCAGCCGGTTACTGAGATCCATCGCATTGTACACACGCATCTTACAGGCAGAGACAAACCTCACTTTGGGGAACTAAAAGTTGTTTTAATAGGTGTTAATGGCTTCGTAGTCTTTGCCAGATCAAATGCAAAGTGGCCGACATTCTTTCTGCCTAGCAATGCGCTGCCTTTGTCCAGACCCTATTCACTTTCAGCTTTCCAGACAACTGTCCAGATGCATATTTGTGGCAAATAGTGGTCTAGAGACCTGGGTCACCAAGATACCAACAGGTGCACAAGATGCCAAATTTAGCTTTTCTTGAAGTGTCTAATTCTACATGGTATCACTTTAGTCCAGAGTTTATTAGCAAGAGACAGACGGAGACTTCAAGATACACTGTGGGTTCTGCTACCCCAAAGCGCCCTCCTGCCCGTTCTTCAGGGCCCAGCTGAGGACATCCTTACCCAGAAGCCTTCCCAGCCAGCCCAGCCCAGAGTGAACCCCATGGCTTTTAAACTCGGAAACTCTCCCTGGGCTGCCTGCGTTAGCCTTGAAAATGCACAGCCTCTAACTATCCATTATGTTTTTCACAGGTGACCGCATTCTCTCTCCCACTGGAGTTGCATGTTGTAAGGGTTACCAGTGTAAGAAATGCTGGTTACACTTTGCAATTTCTTCTCACATCTTTTGCTCCCCAAATTTTATTGAGCACCTGTCATATCCCATTCTGGGCACAGTTCCAGAAATATAAGACGAACACAGCACCGGCTGTCATGGCATCTACATTGTCTCAGGGAATACGGGCATTTTATAAAGAATTACAGATGCACTGGGAGGGAGTCTCGAAGTGGACAGGCGGGGTGTGGTGGGCATGTGTGACAGGGAGAACAAACTCAGTGCGGGATCAGCAAAGGCCCCTGGAGGAGGTGAAAAGGCCTCTGAGGAAGCTCTAAAAGTCAGCCAGGTGGAAGGAGGATGGCTTTCAGGTAGGGGGAGCAGAGACTCAGAGAGACCACCGTAAGAATTTTCGATTTTCTTCCAGGAGCAATAGGAAGTCACTGAAAGGCTCTGAGCCAGACACAAATATTATCAGATCTGCTTTGTTCCAAGACCATTCTAGTGGCCAGAGGAGAAAAGAGAGGAGGGTGGAAAAGCTGAAGGCTGGAGATGAGGGCAGCATGGACCAGGATGGCGGCTATGGGGGAAGTGAAGCAGAGATTCAAGCAATACTTCAGAGGTAGGCTCAACCACGTGTGTAAGGGAGTGGATGTTGGGGAGAGAGAGAATTCTGTCTGGGTAGCAGTGTTGTTGACTGGAATCAGGAACCTGGGGCGAGGAGCACGTGTGGAGGGAAAAGTGATACATGTCGCATGTACTCAGGGGGCATTTAGTGAGACATCGGAGGGAAGATGCCCAGTGGGCAGGTGAACGTATGGATCTGGAGATCAGCCCTGTGTCTGGGCTGGAGGTTTGAAAGTCAGCAGTACATGAGCTCACCTGAGGGAGAGAGTGTAGACAGAGGACCTTGGAGCCCCAGAGAGAGGGCCCTGATGGCCAAGAGGACCTAGAAGGGAGAGACGGCCGGTAGAGTCAGCTGCAGAGCTCCAAGACCCCTGAACTGATTCCTACAAGACATAATCACCAGTCTGCTGCCTGCCCACGGTATGGCTCCCCCTGAGTTTTTGATTTTATGAAGAGCTATATAAGCAGAACGAGGTCAGTGTCTAAGTTCGCCTCTACTACAGAGACAATGTGGTCAGTGGCTGCCGTAAGTTTTAGTCTTCTCAAAAGCACAATACTCGCTTCGCACACCAATGAGTTAACGTGCTGGGACAAGAGCCAGAGGGCCATCGAAAGGGCCACCTGGACATCCTTTACCATCAGAAAGATCCCAAATCTCTTGCTAAAACTCAGCGCCTCCCCATATGTCTATATTCGTCTAACAAACTCAAAACTTGGAGATCTGTTTTTTTACTAGAATCTTAAAGTCACTTGAAATAAAATGTTTTTGTTCAGCTATGCAAAGAGTAATGGAATCCCATGGGCTTTCCCAAGCTAGTGAACTCGCCAGAGGCACTCTCAGAATCACCAGCTCTGCTTTCTCCCTCCAAGATGAAGCCATTTTAGTTACAAATGTCATTTTTTGTTTTATGTGAGACAAGTTCTAAGAATTTTAAGCCAACTTTTAAAAATATGTGCAAGGCGAGTTTATAATTTATAGACACGATGCTCAGATAAGTAGAGATAGATCTGACTTTCTCTGCAATGGAAATTAACTCTGCTTGTAAGCTCTCTTTCTGTTTCCTACTAGTAAAAAACTTAAATTTGCCGATTAAAGGTAACTTAGTCACTTCCAGCTTTAAAAGTGGTTAATACAGATCTAAACTCTCATTCAAGAAGTTCCCCTCTCCCACTCTAGGAGCAATCTGAATTGGAGTGGGTTATACCTCATTTTGGCATGGGGGAGAGGAGGTGTGGTCCAAGGACATCCTGTCTCCTTGCAGCTCCCCTCAAGGTCTTTGAGGTGTCACATGGTGTCACTGCTTATGCCCAGGTGCCCACCAGGCTCCTGGGTTAGAAGTTGTTCATTGCCTCTCACCACTGGTCCTGCCAGCGCCTCCGTCCTGTCGGTGGAAGGATATGAGAATTCCTGCTCACACACGCTCCTGCATACACAGTCATGAAGACATGCACTTGCACACACAAGAGGAGCTCGCACAAGCGCAAAACCGCTAACACACACACAGGGCGCACACACACATACACACATGGCACATGCACACACACACACTCACTGTGGGGCCCATCCCCGGCCACCATCCAGACACTCCCCTCACAATGCTCATCCAGTGCTGGTGGCGAGGCTGCTCTGGAGCCTGGCCAACTGGGGCTGCTCAGTGATGCCCGAAATTGGCCCTTGCTCCACGGGAAAGGGACCTCCTGTCCCTGATGTCCCTGATTCCCCCACAAACTCTCTGTGGTCCTTTCATCTTGGCCTTCTTCCTACACCTCTGTCAGGCTTGGGGCAGAGGGTTGCTGAGCCTCTTCTTGCAAACCTGGGCAGCATCCAAACCCTGGTCACATCTCCCAGCCCCCCTTGCCCCTCTCCCCAGCTGCTCTCATTTTTGCTGTTCCCCCAGCAGTGCAGGAATACTTCAGTTCTCATAGCTGTGGCTTCTGGAATTCCCAAATCCTTTTTATTTTCTCCCAACAAAGTTTTGCTCTTGTAAATGAAAGCCCTGCTTTCCAGACCATGGCTGCAACTTTGGACATAAAGCATGTAATTTACAATGTGTCAAAGCTGAGAGCAGACCCCTTTGTTCCGGCCTCTCTCCACCCACCCCCACCCCGAGGAAGCCCTGAAAAGCATTGATTCAGTGGGTGTGAAGACACGGGCAGCCAGGAACAACCCGGATCATCAGGAGTAAAAATACATCCATTAACATTCCAAACTCTTTTCCCTCTGCATGTCCACGTGTCCCACCAGGAAAATCCAGACGGCAGGAATCATCTCTAAAGTGATGTTTCCTTGACCAACAGCAAGGCCAGTGAATCCTGGAGGTTTTCTCCAGGCTGTGGACACCCGCATCAGGACAGGTTTATCCTTGGGTGTTTGATGTCATCTCTAGGTAGGGTGAGCCCCAGAGAAAATTCTCCCTATCTCCTTCCCAACCTGCTCAAAATCAGTACTTTTATAAGACAAAAAGTATGGGGCCGGCCGCCCCAGTGGCGCAGCAGTTAAGTTCGCACGTTCCGCTTCTCAGCGGCCCGGGATTCGCGGGTTCAGATCCTGGGTGTGTGCGGACATGGCACCGCTTGGCAAAAGCCATGCTGTGGTAGGCATCCCACACATAAAGTAGAGGAAGATGGGCATGGATGTTAGTTCAGGGCCAGTCTTCCTCAGCAAAAAGAGGAGGATTGGCAGGAGTTAGCTCAGGGCTAATTTTCCTCAAAAAAAAAAAAAAGACAAAAAGTAAATTGAAATGAACATCAAGAAGAGCTTTGAAGAGGAATTGAAGTTTGGGTTTTTTTTAAGGCAATATGTCATTCAGGAGAATATGGACCCATCACCCTGAACTGTCTTAGAAACAGTGGGAAGCTCATTCACTCATTCATTCGTTCGTTCATCCCAATGTAATGAGTATTTACCATCAATGGTGCTGGGTTGTTGGACCTATTATAGCCCTCCACTGAAGGGTGGACTCCCTGAGTTTAAGGACTCACCACTGGATCCCCATCACCAAGCACAGAGTCTAGCACCTTAAAGGCATTAAGTAAGTTCTTGTTGAATAAATGAATATATTAAACTCCATTTGGTTTTGGTCTAGTTGGCAGGTCAATGGACCCATGCCTTCACCCCAGGAGTCTAGCTAGAGAAGGTAAATTGGTGCTGGGGTCAGATGGATTGTTTTAGAATGCTGGAGAGAACCAGATTTGAACAATCATGGGGTTTGTTGCCTCTTGTAAGTGCCAGGTCCATGGACAGATACGTCCTGGTCATCTTTCCCTGGTTCTCTGCTCTCACAGTGCCAATATGGCCGCCAGCAGCCATCAGGACTGTATGTGCCTGGTTCACAATCGCAGGGAGAGCTCACTTCTGCCAATCACTCGTCTTTAAATTTACCCCAAACCACTAAAGCCTCTTGTACCTTCCAGAACCAATGACTGTGGCCAAAGAAATGGATTATATCAATAAGCTTAAGCCAAGTGGGACCTCTAAGTTCGTGGGCTACAGTGGAGGGAGGCACCTAATGAAACTCTGAGTACTGTTAGGAAGGGGCAAAGGAAATGGGTGTAGGGGTATATAGTCAACAAATATTCACTGCAAATTCATCATCATCCAAGTGTCTAAATCCTTCTCTGTTTCTCTGATCAACCCACTCTCTGCAGAAAATTCCAAATCTTTCCCCTTCCCCCTCATCTCCTACTTCGCGAAGAAAATAGGGACGTTCAGACAGAAATTCCCTCAACTCTTTGCCACCATGTCACAAATATGACCAGCACCCATGGTCCGTGAGGACAGAGGAGGGGCCCCTCCACCTTGCTTTCCCAGCCTCACCCATCTCTCCAGAACCGAAAGTGATTGATTACCTCTTCTCCCACCTATAGATCAAGCCCTGTCCACTCAACCAAAGCCTTTCCATCAGAAATTAAACCTGGTCAGGTGTCTCACATCTTTAAAACTCACTCAATCCCATCTCCCTCGCTGATGGTTGCCTTCTCTCCTCATCTTCATGGTCAGATTCTTGAAAAACTTTCTAAATTCACTTACCCCATTTCCTCGCCTTAAACTCACTTCTCAAACCACTTCACTGGCTCGTTTGACCCTCAGCTCTCACTAAGTTGACTATGACTACCACATCTGAAATCCAATATACATTTTTCAGTCTTTGGCAATTTTACCTCATCTGTTTTGGGCACTATTAACCGCTTGCCCTTCTTGAAAAATTCTCCTCACTGGGCTTCTGCCCCCTCCACTCTTCTGGCTTTCTTCCTATCTCTCTAGCCACTCCCTCTCAGCATCCTGGGTAGGCTCATCCTTCTCCACCTGCCCATCAAATGTGAAATTTTTGCAAGGCTCAGCCTCATCCTCAGCCTTTCCTTCTCATTGCATGTCCTCCCGTTGGTAATCTCATCTGCCCCCAGGCTTCAATCCCATCCATATGTCTCTGACATCCCAATCTATATATCCAATCCAGACCTTTTCTGTGGGTTTGAGACTGGCCTAATCTATATTCTTGCATGTCTCAAACTCACAATAAAATTAACATGCCCAAAACCAAAAACATGATCTTTCTGCACTCAGGATTCCCAATGGTACCATCATCCATCCCATTGCCCAAGCCAGAAATCTGGGCATCATTCTTGGCTCTTCCTTCTAATTCACTCTCATGAATAATTCATTAGAGAAGTCTATCCATTTGGCCTCCTAAATATATCTTGAGTCTTTTTCAGTCTTCCCACGTCCAATGGTTCTCTTCTAGTTCTGATACCGTAATTTCTTCTTTGTACTATTGAAGAAGCTTCCTAACTATTCTTCCTACATAGACTTGGCCCTCCTTCCCTCTGCAGCCAGAGCAAGACTTTCATTTGGTACCACACTCTCCTCACCCAGACCCCAAACACACTAGTCTTCTTTCGGTTTCTTGGACACCCCAGGGGCCCTCCTTCTGCCAGGGCTGTTTCCTCTGCTGTGGTACACTTATCCCTACCTCACCCATCCCTTGCTCATCTTTCAAATCTTAGCTCAAACGTCACATCGTCAGAAACATTTTCACTAATTGCCACACCAGACTAAGTGTGGTCTCTTTTTCATGGTCTTATAGAAGAACTGCCTTTTCCTCATTGCATTTATCACAGCTGTAATATTACACTTATTTAGATGTTTATTTCATTCTCAGTAGACTGTAAATCAAATGAACCCAGGGACCATGTCATCATAATACCCCCAGAACCCATCAAAGGGCCTCACACATAATAGGTCCCTCAATAAATATACGGTGAATGAATAAATGAATTATTATCACCTGGGTCCTTTTATTCATTTAGCCACTAAAAAATATTTGTTGGGTATATTGCCAAACACTGTTGCCAAATGCTGTTCTAGGGTATGGAGATAAAGTGGTGGCCAAGACAGAGCTCCTGCCCACAGGAACCCCCATCCCCAGACTTGAGAAGGTATGAACAAATATTGACAATTGCAATTCAGTGAGGAAGATTCTGGTAGGGTGAGCACTGGCCACTGGGAAAGCACATTAGCAGTCTATAATGCAGTTGCAGTTTAAATAAGTCCTCTCTTCCTATTCTTCCCTGTATTTCGTTAAACTTCTTCCTCTCACATGCCTGCACACACCTCCCCCTCAAGCAGAATTGTTTCCTTCTTTTGTTTTTGCTTCTTTTTCTTTTGTTTGAACGTGGGATCCCATGGGCTCTGGCTAGTCCATGCGCACCTGATCATTTGCAAATTCTTGTATGTATGTGTATTTTAAGACAAGAGGATTTGTGAATTTCATCAGATTCCCAAAAGGGTTGTTGACTGAAAAAAGTTAAGAACCACAGCCTGAAAAATGCAGAATAATGGGGACACTGAAGAAAAGAGTGTCTTCAAATATCTAGCACCAAAGAGTATATTGAAATGTTCAAAGAAGAATAATGCAAACAGTAACCCTGACATCAATAGGAAGCCGAAACATGACATCTCCAGATCTTTGCCTGTAGGATTTTTATTCCATTTGAAATAATCAACAAACAACAAAACCCTTGATGTGAGGGACAAACGCTAGTGATCAATGCTGATGATTCTACAAGAAACGTCAGCCTTTATTCTTACTGCTTTTATAAGGACCAAGGAAAGGAAGGGAACTCAAAGAATTGCCAGTGACGTCCTCTGGCAGAGCCCTGTGTTAAGTGCTTTCACATATGAAATTTCTTGTAGCCGTCGTCATATCTCTACTCGGGTCATTATTTTCCTGGTTATGACAGATGAGGAGGTCAGAGAAGTTAAGCAGCCGGTCCCAGGTCACACTGCACCTCTGAGCAGCCTGGAGTCAAACCTGGGCCTGTCTGACCCCCACACCTGCTGTTGGGCTCCACTGTGTCATTGAGGAGCCCGTGTACTGTAAAAGGAAATGAGCACACCCCGTAATTTCAAATTACTTGAGCCAGAAGGAAACCATCATTCTGTTTCCTGTCCTGAAACATATTCCCTCCACAGGGTCAGAATGGGAAATAAGAATGTGTGTATGTCTATGTCTGTTTATTTTTACAAAAGGAAACACAGGAAGGATAAAGCAGAAACTAATGAAAATGGCCACATATAGGAGGTGACTGGGAATGGGTTAGAATGGGTAGAGATGGGAAAGAGACGTTTCTGAATACGTCTTTTTATGTTGACTTAATTTTTGAAACTTTTAAATAGTTTACAAATTATTTTTAAAAGATGACAAAAACAAATCCTAAAAGGAAATACAAATAGAAAAAAAATGAACCTAACTAGCTATAAAATAGCTACAGAAAAGATGAATCCAAGGAACTTTTGAAGACACTCCTTTGACTGTCCTATTTCAGTGGGAATATTCTAGAATTAAAAAGAACTGGAAAGAAATTTTAAATTTTACCATATAGGTAAAATAGGGATCATAACAGTAGCCACCTAAGAAGACTGTTGTCAGGGTTAGATGGTTGATGTGCTTAAAATATTTGGTGCCTGGTACACAACAAACATTTAATAAATAATGTTTATTACTTGATTCAACACTTAATTTGTGAATTTATCAACTACTTTGGTGAAAATAGAATTAGGAGTACTCATGTCGAATGTCTTTTCTTAGACATTAAAAAAATGCACATTTCAATATGTTTTTGCATGACTAGAGGAAAACCTCACTGGTCCTCCAATAAGTGTTAGGGTACAGAAGAAGCACAATGGTGTAGCAAAGGGATTTTTAACCTGAGCATAAAGCAGGGCTCTCTGTCACTGAAATGATCAGCAGTTGGCTGAACCTACTGAATGAAAATCATTATTATCTTCTAGCAGAGATGACACTCTACTGCTTCTTTTTGACACTGGGCTTGATAAATCACCAACATTGTTCTCCCACATGAAGACTTGTAAACATAGGACTTCTAAACATAACTTTATTACTGTGCTAATTCAGCGCAGTTCTTGTTAAGAATGAGAGCAAGGAGTAAAGGAAAACATCACATCATGTAGCCTGGTATTTGAAATAGAAAGGCAAAGCGTCTACAGTCAGTTCTTTGCTTCTGAATATTGACAACATAGGTTAATTTTACGGTACTCAAAAAATGTTGACGGTGACTTACATCCGTTTTATTCTATGGGAAGCACATTCTCCAGGCAATTTTGATACATTATCTGCCTACGGAGTGAAGATCTCTGGCTTTATCCAGGGGCTCTCTCTTGAGAACGGCTTTCAGGGTATTGATATTCCGCACAAAACGTCTCCCGTCGTCATTTGCTGCTGTGAATCTAAAAATAGGGCTTTGCCTGTTACATCCCCATCTTGCGGGGCCTGACCCTGTGTTTGCTCACTGCCTATTACAGATTCCTGAGCTGTGCCTCAGCTTGGTTTCGTGGCTTCTGGGTGGAATGGGCTTTGCATTCACGACCAATAGCATGCGCTCCCCTCCCCCATTCCTCACTTCTTACACAGTCTTAACTCAAGGAATGAAATGCCACCAAAAATATGAGCTGCTCCTATTCACTTCCTTGCAAGGTAAACACTTGGAAGATTTACCAGAGATCCAAACAGAGAAGCTCTCAGCGGAGATTAGGGAATGAAATAATTTTTAAAATATGCACATACACACCACACACACACACACACTCATGTACACACACACACCTTTTGGCTTTGGGAGAATAACTTAGACCAGACAATGCTGCTATGGAAATCAAGCAGCCTCCCCAAGCATGAAGTCAAAGGCATGCCTGGACCTGACAACACTCCAAGAGGTCCCTCTTCCCCCAGCCCCACCCAGCCTCAATGCTATCCTGCAAAGACATCTGTACCACTCAACGTCTACTCATTTCTTTTGAGACTGTGAGGCCAGATTCCCCAGGGATGTGACTTGGGGAGTCTCTACACTTCAGTTTCTTCATCCACAAAACAGGGACTTAATAACAGCATCTACTCATGGGGTTGTTACAAGGATTTAATGAAACAAAGAAATTAAAGGGCTTAGAAAAGTCCCTGACTCATAGTAACTATTTAGGAATACTACATGAAGATGATGATGAAGAGGATCTCGACAATGATACTGAAGAATAAGAAGAAAAATGGGGAATATCATTCATGGCATAGGTCTTACATGCCACACCCTCCCCAGTTTAGTCCTGTCCGCCTCTAAATTGACTCACAGGTATGAAATTTTCCATGGTTATTTGCATAGAAAGCGGTCAAGACTGCCATGTAGACAGTCTCCTATTCCACTTACACCCAATTTCTAACTCACTGTCAAGGAAATAAAAAAGCATGAACAATTAGTTGAAAAGTAGGAGACAGAATCATGAATTTCTTTTGAACTCCATTAGAGCACTTTTGCATTCCTTCATAGTTTATTAATCCATTGTCAAATTCCGTTTTTAAAAAGTCTTTAAGAAGTATTTTATTGGAATTGCATTGAATCTACAAAGCAATTTGGGAAAAACTACATCTTTCAGATGTTTAATCATCCTATTGGTGAACATGGTATATCTCTGCATTTAGTTAAATCTTCTTTATTGTCTAAGTAAATCTTATAATTTTCTTCATAAAGATTTTATACTTCTATTATTAGATTTTTTTTCCTATGTACTTGTGTTGCTAGAGGAAATGGTGAGATTTTGTTGTTGTTGCTATATTTTATGTTTGTTGCTGGTATGTAGAAACATAAATGAGTTTTCTGTATAGATTTTATAATCCAGCTACCTTGCTAAATACTCTTAATAACTCTAAAAATTTGACTATTCCTGTAGATTTTCCATGTATACAATTGTACAGTCTACAAATAAGGAAAGTTTTGTTTCTTTCTTACAGATTTAAATCATTTTATGTCCTTGTTTTATCCTATTTCCACTGGCAAGAGCCTTTGGTATAGTGTCGAGCAGAAAAGGTATAGCAAGCATTTATAGATTGGCGCTGATTTTAAATGAAATAATCTTGACTTTTGATCATGGTCATTAAGAATAACATTTGCTTAGGTTTTTGGTATATACTATTAGTTTTATACTACAAGTTTATTAAGAAGTTTTATCATGAGTGGGTATTGAATGTATCAAACTTATTTTCTGCATATACTAAAATGATCTTTCAATCTGTTAATATGATAAATTTCATGATGGGCTTCTTAATGTTAAACCATCCTTGCATTCCTGAGATAAACTCAACTTGGTCACATGTATCTTTTTTTTTTTTTAAGGTATGCTTTTTGGTGAGGAAGATTGGCCCTGAGCTAACATCTGTTGCCAATCTTCCTCTTTCTTTTTTTCTCCCCAAAGCCCCAGTCCACAGTTGTGTATCTTAGTTGTAAGTCATTCTAGTTCTTCTATGTTGGATGCTGCCACAGCGTGGTTGATGAGTGCTGTGTAGGTCCACGGCCAGGATCCAAACCGTGAACCCCAGGCCGCTGAAGTAGAACGTATGAACTTAACTACTTGGCCACAGGGCCAGGCCCTGATATATCAATGTTTTTAAAACTTTTGGACTTGGTTTGCTAACATTTCATCTAGGATTTTTGTACCTACACATGTGAATGATATTGACCTGTCATTTTCCTTTTCTGTTTTTTCCTTTGTTTCCTTTGGACAATATGTATGACTTTATGATCAAGATTATTTGCTATATAGAATGAGTTGGGAAGTGATCCTTCTCTTATTTCCTGCAAAATCATCATGACCTCTTCCTAGAATACTTCATTGAACTCATCTTTAAAATTATCTGCTCTTTGTAATTTCTTTATGGGAAATTTTTAATGACTGGCTCAATTTCATAATAGGTAATAGGATGTCTCAGCTATTTATTTCTTCTCAAAATAGTATTGGTAAGTTATATGATTTTAGAAGATTGCCCATTTTATCTAAGTCTTTAATGTTATTCATAATATCCTCTTGTGTTTTTAGTCTCTGCTGTTTCTATAGTCATGTCCCCCTTTGTATTCCCAATACCATTTATTTTTGCTTTCTGCCTTTTTTATTTGACTGATCTCACCTGAGCTTTGTCTATTTTATTAGACTTTTCAAAAAACCAACTTTTGCTTTATTGATCCTCTCTATTGTTCATTTGTTTTCTATTTCATTGATTTATACACTGATCTTTATTGCCTATTTCCCATGGATTCATCCTCTTGTTCTTTTTCTAATTTCTTAAGTGGGATATTCTGCACATTAATTTTCAGACTTTCTTTTCTTCTTTTCTTTTTCTTCTAATATAAGCATCTAGGCCTATACATCCTTCTCACTTTCTGTGTATTCCATAATTTTGACATTTAGAATTTCATATCATTCGATTCCAAGTATTATTGAATTTCCATTATGGTTTCTTTTTTGACTGAAGTTGTTTTGAAGTGTGATCACATGTTACGAAACACATGGTAATTTTTTAAGTTCATCTTTTCTTTTTGTTTTCTGTCCTGTGCATGCAAAGCTTGTATCAAGTCATCCCCAGACTTAGGGGATCCTCTTCTCCAGTTCTGTCCTCTGTAGGATTCCCCATCCTTTTCAGCTCCCAGACCCCCTCTGCTTGATCTTCTGTCCATAAAGACAGGATTCCTCTATGCATGTTAGCCACTCATGCTGCTGCCTGGTTTCACACACTGGGGGTCCCACTCAGACCCCAACCTGTGAGAAAAGGGAGGAAAACACAGCCACGAACTCTTTAGTCCACAGAGTCTCCTTTTCCAAGTCCACTGATCAGAAAGATTTTCTCCCAGGACTTAAGTGGCTAAGCCACCACTGCACTGCAGAGCAGCTCCTGACAGGGCAGCACTAAGGTCTGGGTGCAGAGAGAAAAAAATCAACAGGGCCTTCCCACTCCCGTTCCCTGGCTCAGAGGGGCACTTTGTCCCTGTCCTTTCTTCGTAAAGACAGGGTTTCTCTCTGAGATTTTGTTGTCAGCACCTGCTGCCCAGTTCTGCACTGGGGCCACTCTCAGGTTAAAGTCAGATGATAAAAGAGGAGAAAAAACAAACGTAAAAGGAAAAGATTTACCCCTAACAAGTCATTCTTCAAGTTTGGGTACCTCTCCTCGATCTTCCTGCTAATGTTCACATTCCAGAGGCTTCAGGTGGTTGTATTTTGTCTGGAGGCGTTGGTTGTAATCAGCAGGAGACAAAGGCTGCACTTCTTCCATCTTCACCAGCACCAGAAGTCCCATCCCTTGGTTCTTATTAAATTTATTTTTGATTCAGGGGCTGGCCCAGTGGCGCAGTGGTTAAGTTCGCACATTCCACTTTGACGGCCCAGGGTTCACCGGTTCAGATCCCGGGTGCGGACATGGCACCGCTTGACAAGCCATGCTGTGGTAGGTGTCCCACATACAAAGTAGAGGAAGATGAGCATGGATGTTAGCTCAGGGCCAGTCTTCCTCAGCAAAAAAGAGGAGGATTGGCAGTAGATGTTAGTTCAGGCCTAACCTTCCTCAAAAAAAAAATTATTTTTGATTCAAATTACAGATTTTGTCATTTTCCAGTATCCCGTTTGTATTTTAGCTGAGGTCCTTCATAGCTGGTCTGACAGAATGCTAGAAACAGAACTCTCCTACTTTCCTTTCTAAGGACTCACAAGTCATCTTTTTCTTTCATAATTCATTTCAGACATTTCCAATCAACAGTATTAAGCTGCTTCTCTGTCATTTCCTAAGTCTACTTTTTGCAGTTAACAACTTTGTACTGGGAACCTCCAAAGTTGAAGCACTGTGCTAAATGCCAGGAATACGGAAATGAACAAACAAACCCCAAGGAATTCACAATTCAACAAGAAAAACAGATGCACAGCACTAACTACAAACAATGTAATAAGGACTGTGATACAGTGTCACTGAAGCGTTATGGTGGCCCTGGGCTCAACAGTTCCAACTAGAGACTGGTGGGTCACAGAGTGCCTTAGAAAGGGAATAATAAATTAGCAAGCTCTTGAAAGATGCGCAGGATTCCACTGGGGGAAGGGTATTTGAGATAAAGCAAACAATATGAAGATAGGCACAAAAATAGAAATGCAAATGGAAAGACAGCCAGCACGCCCAAAGAATAGGGTGTGACCAGAACTTGGAGATCAGATTTTCCACGTTTTGCTTCTCACCAAAAGAAGCATCTCTTTTTCCAGAGAGCACTTTACTCACTGAAAAAAACCTACCTCAGAGGGACTGTATGATGATCCTTCTGGACATGGAAAACAAACACAACATGCATACACACTGATATAATCTTGGCAGCTCTGCCTTTCTTATGATGTTAACCCGGTTGGTTTTACTTTGTTACTTTTTCAAATTCAGTAAAACTCACATTTTTAAAAAATGGACTTGGACCAACATCAATATGGAAGACAAGAATCTTTCTGAAGAAAACGAAAATTATCAATTTACCCTAGGAATACTTTTTAATATTGTACTGATAAGACAAATACATTAATATTCTTTTTCACCCCTTTTAAAATGAATTACAACACCAAAAGATGAATAAAAATTGGAAAAGCATCCATGAGCATTTATTTAAATCTTGCTTGTTCATCTTTTTATTATATAAATTAAATGATCCTATTAAAATGGTACAGTGGAAAGGTATTTTACTATCCCTATGGGATTCAATAAGCATATTAGTCTGCTAGGGCTGCCATAACAAAGTACCACAGACTGGCCGGCTTAAACAATGGAAATTGATTTCTCACAGTTCTGGAGGCTGGAAGTCCAAGATCAAGGTGTCAGCAGGGTTGGTTTCTCCTGAGGCTTCTCTCCTTGGCTTGTAGATGGCCGTCTGCTCCCTGTGTCTTCATATGGTCTTTCGTCTTTGCCTATCTGTGTCCTAATCTCCTCTTCCTATAAGAACACCAGTCATATTGGATTAGGAGCCACGCTTGTGAGCTTATTTTAACTTAATTACCTCTTTAAAGACCCCGTCTCCAAATATAGACCCATTCTGATATACTGAGTCTTAGGACATCAACATATGAATTTTGAGGGGAACAATTCAGTCCACAGCAGTACACAAGGACAACTCCCACAAACCAAGTCAATATTTTGAACATTTCCCTCAACAAATAACTCCCCACATACCTTTGAATCACCTTGTTTTATTGAATAAATAACTATGGTATATCCATACAATGGAATAGTACAATGGCTATAAAAATAGAGTCACCATAAAATTATACTGGACAAAAACATTTATAATTACCTAGGTAGTTACTTTTACCAATGCCCTTTATTTCTAGATTTGAGTTACTATCTGATGTTCTTTCATTTCAGCCTGAAAGAATCTCTTTAGTATTTCTTGTAGAACAGATCTGCTAGAAATGAATTCTCTCAGTTTTTGCTTACCTTGGAATGTCTTAATTTCTCCTTCGTTTGTGTTTTGTTTTTCTTTTTTTTTTTTTTTTTTTTTTTTTTTGCCGGATACAGGGTTCTTGGTACAGTCTTTTTCTTTCAGTGCTTTGAATATGTCCTCTTACTGCCTTCTGGCTTGCATAGTTTCTAATGAGAAATCAGCTGTTGATATTATTGAGAATCTCTTGTGTGTGATGAGTTGATTATCTCTTGCTACTGTCAAGATTTTCTCTTTGTCATTGTGTTTCAACAGTTTGATTATGATATGTCTAAGTATGAATCTCTTTGAGTTAATCTTGAAGCTTGTTAAATTTCTTGGATGTGGGGATGAATGGTTTTTATTAAATTTAGGAAGTTTCAACCATTATGTCTTCAAAGATACCTTCTGCCCCTTTCTCTCCCTACTCTTCTTCTGGGACGTCCATCATGCATCTGGTTGTTTGCCTGATGGTGTCCCACAGGTCCCTGAGGCTCAGCTCATTTTTCTTCTCAACTGAAAATCTCAACTGAACTGTCTTCAAGTTCATTGATTCTTTCTTCTGCCAGCTCAAATCTGCTATCGAGTCCCTCTAGTGAATTTTTCCTTTTGCTTATTCTATGTTTCAACTTCAGAATTTATATTTGGTTTTTTACATGTGATTTGTATTTCTTTATTGATATTCTCTATTTGGTGAGACATCATTCCCATAATTTCCTTTAGTTCTTTGAACGTATTTACAATAACTTATTTAAAGTCTTTTTCTAGTGAATCCCATGTCTGGGCTTCTTCCTGGACAGTTTCTATTGACTGCCTTTCTTCCTGTATATGGGTTGTATTTTCTTGTTTATTCACATGTATCTTAAATTTTTCTAGAAACTGGCATTTTAAATAATATAGTGTGGCAAGCTTGAAAATCAGATTCTCCTCCTCTCCAGGGTTTTCTGTTGTTGTTGCTGTTTGCTTGTTTAGTGACTTTCCTGAGATTCTGTAAGGTCTATATACTTTGTGTGTATAGGTCCTGAAGTCTCTGCTTGTTTAGCTCAGTAATTAGCTAATGATTGAACAAAGATTACCTTAAATACTTGCAACCAATAAGTCTCCCAGTCTTTGCTAATGGGCTCTCTGTGCATGGTGGGGGATGCCTTTGACACTCAGGCAGGCACTTTAAAACTCTGCCTTAACCTTCACTTCCTACTTGCTCAGAGCCTCAAGGTCAGCCAGAGGTGAGAGCTCAAGGCTTTCTCAGGTCTTTCCTGGGCATGTGCATAGCCCTAAACATGCATGTAGTCTTCTAGATTTTCAGGAATATGTCAGAGTTTTTCAAAGAGTCTCCTTCAGGCATCTTCCTCTAGCTTTTCCTTTTGTTTTCTGGTTAGCTTGTTGCTTTTCTCAACTGTTATCACTGCCTCCAAGAAGCTGCAAGATTAAACAACTGCCACTGGTTGTTTCTGACAAATGACCCAAAGGAGAAAGCTATTTGCATTGGATGACAAAGACAAGCCTTGCAAGTGGGGTTTTCCAGGGAACTGCCAGACACGTCCAATAATGACAATTCTGAGAATGGGGCTTTGAAAGAGCTCCAAAACTCTTTTATGACCCCTCCAGTGGTTGCTAGGCTGCTGGTTTTCACCAAGATTGCAGACTCTTGGTTTTAAAGGCTACCATGAAGCTGAGGGGGGTTAATTAAAACTCCACAAAGCTCAGAGTTATTACTGAGATTCATCCATTTTACTTGAGTAAACACACCTGGAACTAATTTACAGAGTTCTGAAAGAGCTCTTTTTGTCCATTTTTGCCAGTGTTCTCATTGCTTTTATGGAGGAGAGGGTTCCGGGAGGTCCTTTTCCTACTATTCCTGATGATGTCCTCGTCTTGGCTGCATCCTGTGTTGTTTCTTCATATCTATATTCCAAGTTTCTAATTCTCTCTTCAGCTAATTCCTTTCTGGTGTTAAACTCCGTTTCAATTTTAATTTTAATAATTGTATTTTTTTAAATTTCTAGCTCTGTTTGGTTATATATAAGGCCAGAAATGAACATGTAGGTGGATTTTATTTTCCTGTCTCTATTTTCTAGTCACTTTACAAATAACCTGTACTTCCTTTATGAAAAAAAAAGTTATAAAGTTATTTTATCACCTTTTCCCCTTGACTTCCTGTTTCTGCCTTATTCTGATCCCTTATATCCCTGCCATCACCTGCCTTCCCCCATCACTCCCAAACACAGATAAAGAGCTGGTAACTCAGAAAGAAACATTGTTTGAGAAATAAAACCAAGGCAGTGTCACTCTTTTCTTTTCAATACTTAGACACCCTGTAACACTTGTCTCAGGGGCATAAGGAATGGGGCAGGGGAGGCCTTTCTGGGTCACCCAGGAAAACATTGAGAGAGGAGCATTCAGTTTGGGGATTAAGAGGAAGAGCACAGGACTGGAGTGAGGTGGGCGGCGGTGCTGGCTCAGGCTCTGATGGCTGCTGTTGGGTCCATCCCCTAAATTCCTGCCATCCCAGTTTCTTCTTCTAGCCACAAGGAGCAAGTGCAATGCTGTGGGAACATTTTGCAGATCTGAACTCTTCTGTGTAAATACCCACATGTGTCCTCTTCTCCCTACCCCACCTGCATTTGGTACAAAGCAGTTGCCTGACATATTTTATTGGCTGTCCTAACAGATAACATACTAAATGATTGGCTGGCTGCTTTCCTGGATGGATGACCATAGGGCCACAGTATGACTTTCTTGAGTCCTAGGTAGTTTTACCTTTGTGGGCCGTTTACTCCATCTAAAAAAATTAAAAATTATATTTTACAACTGTACTAGTATAAACACGAATATATGAACATTTTCTTCTACCTAAAAGTTCATTTTTTTCTTCTGGTTTTAAAAGAAATTAAAATTTTCATGGGCCCCTAAAAAAACTGTAGGTCTAGACACCAGGCCAACCCAGCTAGTGGAGAAGACAGCCCTGAAAGAATGACTGAACAAATGCTTCTGTGTCCTGAGAAGTTTCATAAGAGAACTCTGATCTCAGGAAAAAATGCACCAATAACACTCCTCATTTTTTATACCAAGCCTTCTGCCTAGTTTTCTTTTCTAAGGAGATTGGTGGAGTTTCCCTCATTCTGTCATTCCACATTTAAAAGAAAGCTACTCCTGACTCCTGGGCTGCCAGTAGTTCATACGGGATTTTTGTGCAAATTAGGAAAAAGCTTCTTATCTTTAAGAAGAGGGGGGAAAGCCTTTAAAGGATTATATTATTGCACATTCTGAACAACTATCCCCACTGGGCCTGGGGAAAGTGCAAACTCAGGCAGGCAGCCCTTCCAACCTCATTTGGGAGCCACAGTCGTGGGCTGCATGGTGGGGTGGTGGGAGGGTAACGCTAATCCATAGCCTCCTGTTTAAAGGCATCCTACAGGTAGTTCCACAAGCCAAACTTCATTCTAAGTCTATGGCAGTAGAGCTCAAGTCCCTGAAAGGGTCAGGCAAAGACTCTGAAAGCAATGGGAGGCTAGAGTCACAGCCTCAGGGTTCTCCCAGAGCAAAGAGTGGACGAGGTACAACCATATGAGTGTGTACCTGTGTGCATGTGCACAACTGCTTTCCTGTAGGTGTGTGTGAACTTGCAGGCGAGCGTGGCTTGATGCAAGCCAGAACTCTCACAGTGCTCCCCGGGACTCCACTGGGAGACCTGGAACCTCCAGCACACGCTCTTGTGCATGTTAGTGTAGGTCTACAGCATGAAGGACGCCTGCTCGGTCGTGGCACCCTACGCAGGTCACAGACTGAAGAGCCGCATGCAGCAGCCCTGCCCGGCTCACTGAGTCCCCTCGGCGATGGAAAGCTCACACTCGCATGTGCTAAAGCCTCCGTTCTCCTCTCTGCAGGGATGACATGCCAAGCTCGGAGCTCCTACGTCACCAGTGAGATCCTGTGGGGTTACCGGTTCACGCCCGTCCTGACACTGGAGGACGGGTTCTACGAAGTCGACTACAACAGCTTCCATGAGACCTATGAGACCAGCACTCCGTCTCTCAGTGCCAAAGAGCTGGCTGAGCTGGCCAGCAGGGCAGAGCTGCCCCTGAGTTGGTCTGTATCCAGCAAACTCAACCAACATGCAGAACTGGAGACCGAAGAGGAAGAGAAAAACCTGGAGGAACAGACAGAAAGGAATGGTGATGTGGCAAAGCTAGAGAACGAATCCAAAGTTTAGTCCCCGAGCTGGACAACTCCTTCTCCCCTCCCCCGACACAACCTTTCCTTGTCTCTCATTCTTTCTTTTCTGTCTCTCTTCCTTTGTTCTTTCTTGATTTCTATTTAATTTTGGCATTACCGGAAAGCAAATCTTCAAGGTGTAAAATATCTACCTGCCCTCTCTCAGTCACTCAGATTGACAAGGTAGACACGGATTTGGTCAAGGTGCAATGTGCCCTCATCGGTGGCCCAAGCCTGCTCTCCTCCCTAAAAACCATACATCCAACTCCTAGAGATTTAACCCACTTACCTGCATGTCTTGTCCAATACCAGATCACTCAAAAGAGTGCGTCAAAGATTTTACCTGGGAAATGATCAGTAGGGTCTCCAGTGCCTATTCATTCATGCCGTGAGACGTAGAACACAGCCCTCAATTTTGTAGATCCCTCTAAATTTCATCAACAGGGCGAGGTGCTTGTCCCATGCGGGCATTGCTGTTATAAGACCCAGGTGAGGTGAAGACAAAGCCTGTACATATATATGCCTTATGTAATTATTTTCTTTTGCAGTTAGTAATAAAACCCAGCATGTACAAAAGTACTGTAGAACAGAACTTCTAAATAATGTACATAGATGTATAATTAATGTAGGTTTAGATACATAACTTTAGAAATATGATGCAAAAAAAAAAAAAGATTCCCAAAGTACAGTAGGCATTTCTGTTCTTATGTCTTTTCCAAATTTTGTTGGTCCCATTGACCTCTGGCCCTTTAGTGCATGGCCTTTGTTCCAAGTCCCAGACAGGAATCCGTTCCAGTACCTCACTGTTCCCTTGCTGATCCTTTCGTTGAATCTAACAAGCCATAGGTCTGGGGGAAGTCGGGAGGTCCAGTAGATGGCAAAACCCACCATCAGTACACTGATATACTGTGAAATGTTTACAAAACCAAGGTCTCTTTTTTAAGATAACAAGGGCCTCACTGACTAGCCTGGGGGAGAATTCTAGGAGGAGGACATTCTCTGGCATGTCACCAATGTGTTTATATTTTTCACATGAGCTCTCACCCTTTGTAGTACAATAGTTTGAGAAACTTTTCTTCTGCAAAACCATTGATTCTCCAGCTGTTCCATTCTGTAATCATGAGAAACTACAGACTGTGAAAAATAAATGAGACATAGTAAGTTAGCAGAAGAAGGTTTGGGTCTAAATCCATGAGATTCCTGAAGGCAGGTAGTGGGCAACTCATATTGTAATCATGGACCTCACACACTTTGACTCCATCTGGCACTCTTCCTGTCCCTGGGGGCCTATCCATCAGCATTTCCTGCATAGGTATTTATTATTATTCTTATTACGAAATGGCTGGAGTTCAATATTCAAAGACCAGACCAACAATCTTGTGACTGCCTAAGAAATTTCTCTAGAGTGTGCTACAAGTTAGAAATCAAATCCAAAATGTCTCCCAATCAAAAGAAAACAAAAAACTGCAGCCTTAATTCATTTCAATCTGCAAAGATAAACATAGAAAAAAAGAAGGAAGGAAAGAAGGAAGGAAGGAGGAAAGGAAGGAAGGAGGGAGAGAGGAAGGAAAGAGGGAGAGAGTATTTTTGTACTGAAAATCTAAATTCCAATATGAAAAAAAATTCAAATGAAAAAATAAGAAAAGAAAGAGAATCTTAGACAAAACCTCAAGGGCAGGTGGAGATTTTGCACTGTAACAGATCTTTCACATTAATTTCACATTTATAAGCTGTTTGTTTCCTAACACGGTCGTCTATCATAAATACTCACTGACCAGATCCAAGTTCATTTTCAGCTCCTACAGCTGTGCTCAGTTTGAGGCTTTGCACCACAAAGGCCGCAGAACTCAAACTAGCTGTTCCTCCCTGTGCCCTTGCCTTCCCTGACTGGGTCACATAGGCCTTGCTGTAGTTTGGGGACCTTGACTACTAAAAAGCATGTCCCAGTGATAAGGAAAGCGGATCCTCAGTTTAACGTGGAGGTCTCTCTTCTCCCACTTCTGACACCTTGTATCAGGACAACTGCTTCACGGAACAAGCTTTATGGAAAACAAACTGTTGGCCATAGCCTTTCCTGTTTGCCAACATTTCACTTTTTGCATTGAATATCTGTTGAATCATTTATTCATTCCACACAATCTAAAGAAGAGGTTGTAGTCAAGGAGGAGGAGACAGCCCCCATCCCCTTCCTGCCAGGCTTTGGGGAGGTACCGTGGCCTTACCTTGCTGTAGCCTTATGAAGGGCACTCTTCGCTTGGGGGGCACTAACCCTGCAGCATCACCAGAGTTTCAGGGCAAGGCATGGTAGCACAAAGCACGATCAAGCAGGGGCTGCAAAAGTCTGCTAATTTAGCTCTTGAAGACTCAGTGGGCCTTTTTTAATTCATTACTAAGGCTTAAAGGACAACACACACCTTGTTGTCTGGTTGGAAGAGCAACTTAGGGCCCTTTAGCACAACTGAACGAAGAGCTTTGACAACCCCTTGGTCACACACCCGTTAGTTCTGTATCTGTGACAGGGCACGTGGCCATGAAGTCTCTCCCTATTTCTTGCTGTCTTTAGTGTCAATGTAGTTGGAGACAGAATATGAACCAAATCTTGTTTTTGTAACGTGAGCCTCTGAATCTTTAAACAAGGATGCTCCCGAAAAACCTTTTACTAGAATGTCCCTCTCAAACATGTCTATTTTTCTACAAGTATTGATAACACAGTTTAACAGTGTATTTTGTGTCAACTGTTAAAACTTGGAACTGAAAGAAGCTTATGAAGACTGAATTTTCTAAGCAGCAAGTATTGAACAGTGTTTTTCATTAGGACAGTTGAACAAAGATGACCCCACAATTTCTACCCATTCTATCCCACAATATCCAGTCCTCATTCACTCAGTCACTTTGTTATCAAATTAAGTGCTGTGAAAATAAATAAGCCTATTTTAATGCAAGAATACCCATAACAAATTAGGATCACTCTCAACTTGACATTTTGGTCTGTTTGGTTGGTGTATTTGAGTCCCTTTTCCATAAAAATATGGTGGGACCCATTAGCCAGAAAAGAACTTCAAACTAAAGGGTTGCAGTTTGCCACAGTTGACCCCAATCTGGAGAAAAAGGCAGATTCAGCTGGAAGCTTGACCTTCCCAAGGGCTGCTGAGACCCTCAGATTCTCACTTCCACCCACTCCAACATGCTTTCCAACTGGAAGAGCACCTATTCATTTATATGTCAACTTTATGTAACTAATAAAATTGTCTACCTTTTTGGCTGTCCCCTGGGTGAACTATACTCTTTTGGATTAACACATTTGCAATCACTGTAATGTCCAGTCATTGCTTTTTCATTCCTTCAAAACATGGCATTCCAGCCAGATTGGTCCAACATATAGCCACTCTGTATCCAGGAGAAGGAACTCTCTCTTCCCCCACTGCCTTCCTCCCTCTGTCCCTCTCTCGCTGTTTCCCCGGTTCTCCAGTTGCAGATCCATTGATTCAGTCAGTATCTTATGTTCCCTAACAGAAATCCAGCTACTGTCTCCAAAAATGTCAACCTATTTCTTAAGCACAATTTTCTCTTGCAGGTTTAACCAAACTAGGGCTCTGAAATGTCTATTTTTCATTGCACTCTAATTAAAAAACTATTTATGGCTTCCTTTAAAAGTCTAAATTTTGAAGTGTCCAGAGCAGCATTCTTATGTCTTCCCTCCCTACATTTTATTACTTTTTCCCCTTGCTTTTTTATTTAAATTTAAGTCAATATCTTTGGAATGTTCAGAAACTGTTTATCAAGTTGGGAGCTGATGGACAGAGTAACAGACCATAAAAATGCTACTTGAACTCACCAGAAGCATGTGAAATCATTTGATTAGCTGAGTAATTCAAGATTTTAAAAAATTAAAATAATCATACTCATTTCCAAGACAGCTTGCCAATAGTCTGACCAGTTTTAAGTCGTTCTTTCTTTGACTTGGATGACACTCTATGAGATTCAGAAGAATCAAAAATATGGTTGAAAATTAATTGTCCCATGGGTATGTGGTAAAGATTATCTTCTATGATTTCCTTTCAATGGATGACTACAAAATTGAAAAACATAGGCAACATATGCATAATAGATGATTCATTGACATTGCATTACAGTATAGCAAAATAGTATTATCTTGTTTCTAGACTTTACGGCCAACCTGTATTTAAGAAAATGTTATCCTTTAACTTAAAATGGAGTAAAACAGCTCTCTTCCTAATATTTCTGACCTTAATATCTTGGAGAGATTCTGGTGCAGAGTGTCATCTAGAAGTCAAAACTCTATCAGCCTACTCCGAGTCTTGACAAAGCACAGTATTACAATAATAACAAAACAACATTATATCCTACATTGTGTGGTATTGTGGAGCATTCAGAGCACTTGCACAACTTTTCTCATTTAACTCTAATCCACCATGAGAACCTCAATATTATAATTTACATTTTATGGATGGAAAACTAGAATTTGGGCAAACTGAGTAACTTTCCCAAGGCTACAAGGCCAGTAAATCATAGATCCTGGTCTCAAATCCAGATGTTGAGGCTTATGACATAGGATCTTCTTTCTATAAAAAGGGTCAGCAAACCAAATCTGCTCACAAACTCTGGTCCACTGTGGTTTTTGAACCACTTGCAAGCTAAGAATGATTTTTACATTTTTTAAATGGTTGGGGGACAAAAAGCCAAAGAAGAAGATTTTGTGACATGAAAATTATATGCAATTCAAATTTCAGTGTCCATAAATAAAGGTTTATTGGAAGACAGCCACACCCATTCATTATGTGTTGCTTCTGACTGCTTTCACACTATGCTAGCAGAGTTGAATAATTAAAACTGAGACCACGTGGCCAGAAGACTAAAATATTTACTATCTGGTCCTTTATTAAGATATATTTGCTGACCCCTGAACTGTACTATTAAGTACTATTAGTACCTTTAAGGACTAATTAACTATTAAGTATTGTACTGTACTGTTAAGAGATTGCTTGTAACTTAGAATAATGATGTCCTTTTCCAGCATAAATCTATTGCAGTCACTCATGGGTCTCTTCGGGGAAAACTAAGGCAGTTTTTGGTAAGAGGGACAACTGCTTCACAGGACTCTGAGAGCCCAGTCATCTAGTTTGGTCTCAAAGAAAGACTCCTCCCTTTTGAAAACCATTCCCCCAGAGGGGTAAATAAAGTAAACAGCCAGCCAGGATTCGGTAGTCAACTCAGAAAGCGATCGAGTAAAACTACTCATTCATGAACAAAAAAGACATGGGAATTCCCAGTCCAGCAACCGAGCTAGTGCTCCGCTGGCACCCACAGGCATTTAAATACGTGGATAGCTGGGACAGGAGTCTCTGCTTAGCGGGGTGAACTAACTTGCAATGGTTGTCACACATCCAACCAGCTCCCTCTCCCCGAGCTGGCTTCTCTCTTATGCTCTGTTGGAGGAGAACTAAATAGACTGCTGAGATGTCTCTCTCTTTTTTCTTGCTAGTTTCCTCTAGCCCACAGTTGATCAACACGATAGGATGAATCTTGAACTACTGCTCATGTTTAATTGTACTAACTCTGGCTCCCTCTAGCCACTCGGCTACAAGTTTAACATGCAAATAAAGAACTAAATGCTTCTCTTGGAAAACCAACAGGTTCTTTGAAAAGAGCTCAGGGAGAAACAGAAGAAGAGTAAAGGATTGTTGAGTTGTTTGCGGCTTTCTGAGTCGGAAGCACAAGAAGCAGCTTGGTAATTACAGAAACACTGGATGGAAGAAATCCAGACAAGGGGGTTTTGAGATAAGTCAGTATTAAATTATGTTTTTTAGTACACTAAGCTGAATTCACTTGCGTTCTAAGGAAGCATTTCCAAAACCAGACATAGGTCAGCCGAGCGAGGTTTTTTATCTCTTTAGTTCTATTGAAAAATTTATCAAGTTTTCTTATGAGTGCTTTCCTGGAAATTAGGAGGAAAAGACAAAATTTTGTAATAAATCATTGTGATGTTGTATTGCCGACACATAAATGATGGAAATTGAGATGGATTTGGTCCTGTGTCTGAGACCAAGTAGTAACGGTACCTGAAATATAGATCATGCAAAAAGCTTGCGACACTTCAACTGCATGGAACAGCATAATAACTAAGTGGGAGGAAAAAAATTTTCAAAGTTCAACACCATAAAACTTAAATAAATGTAAAAGGAGTCAAACTTTTACTTGGCCTCATTGCCTTGGTAAAAGAAATCTTCACACATCCACCTAATTCAAATAGCAGAGTCGTGTGCAAAGGAGGGCAAAATACTTTAAGGCATGCAAGATTAGCTCATTGAGGTGGTCAACATGATTAAGTGATGGAAATTTTTCACCAGTGAAAATGGCATTTATAGTTCTTTTCAGACACCACCCCCCCAGATGTGAATCCTAATGTGCTCTGTAGTCAGCCAGAGAATTGTGACTACATAGGCAACAGATCTTCATTTCAGAGAATGAAATGTTCTTATTGTCGAAGTGTAATTGACCATTTCAGGATTAAGATTCTGCACCTGTTGCATTAACAGTGATCATAAATACTGTGATATCAACCAGCCAATCTTTATAAGAATATGAAGGGCTGTTTTTCTCAGGCAATGTAAATATCTGCTACCAACAGGCACTAGTGAAATAAACATGTGATTCATCATCATTTCCAAAATTCTGATAAAAATCATAAAATATCCAGCCAAAGGAGCAAGATATCCCATGAGCCTAAGATCAGACCTCTTTGGCTACTAAAACACCAGTCCAGGCTGAATGCCTCATGGAGTACATCAGTGTTGGGTCTATCACCACTAAACACAACTAGCAGAACTGGATAAACTGGAGTGCAGAGAGCTGGGTTCCCAATAGCTGTGCGTGATTGGAACCTCTGGGTCCTCAGTCAGTTCTCTCAGAGAAGGAGAAGGAGCACTCTTCTCAGATCCAGCCATAGAAGGTGCTGTTCTGGTATCATCTCTCAGCATTGCTGCCTGTGGGAGAGTATGAGCAATATCCTCCATTGCCTCAGCCTTCGATAGTCCAGAAGTCTTGGCCGTGCCCACCTCTCTGGGTGAGCCTCTCCCTCTAGGTCTGGCTCCTGCCCATCTAGACAATGATCCCCCAGAAATGTCTGCTGGAACCCTGTGTCTTTCAAGCTTATCTTGACCAGCACTCTTGTTCCCACAGAGCACCCAACCGGGTCAGGGATGATGAGTCTCCCTAGAAGTAAAACCTCTTGAATCCCCTAGGCATGGGGTGCCCCTGCCATACATAAGTAAAAATCAAACAATACTAACGCATAAATGGAGTAAGCATAAAGAAGTCCAAAAAAGTCCTCATTTCCCTGTGCTGATTACTTCATTCCTTCTTTCCTCTACATATCTAATTCTTCAACCTCTAGAAATTCTCACTTTTTAGTATCATGATGCCATGAGCACAAACTCAGTTGGCTCATGGGACAATCCCAGCTATCACTCTAGATGACCTCTGTTCCCTCTCTTTAAGTAAGGGGATTGGTCTGTTCAACCCCCCACATACACATACAACCAATACGAATGCCATCCTGGTCAGGAAATTTCACATCCCTTCCCTTTCTTCTGACATAGCCACCAAAGGAGAACAGCAGTGTCAAGAGTCTCCTCTTTAATTGCAAGGAACTCCTCCGGATCGCAACACTTGGAGACACAACTTATGCTGTCCCCAGGTGTCCACACAGCTTTCACATCACCGCAGGTAATCATCCAAGCATTCTACCCAGCTCTTCTTCCTTAATTTCATCCCTTGGCTCACCACCAAAAGTTATCTTGCCTGGCACCTTCTTCTGGGTGTTCATTCCATTCTTGAGTGGCAGCCAAGGACCTATTATTGGGGCTCGTCCTACCTCTTACCACTCAATTGTCCACCACCAGTTTTAATCGAGCATGTAATATGTTCACAGTATGACTGCCTGAGACCAAAAATGTAGAACATTTGTTCCTGCTCCACAGACACCTTGAAAGCCCATGAATGATGGTTGGGCATTATGACATTAGCCCTTAGCTGAGCAGAGCGTAAAGTGAGGTCTTTTGACAAAGGGACAACTGGACTTTTCCAGGAGAATCTTCTTGTCCTTTGCAACATGTGATTAAGCTAGCCAGCTTGCCAAAGATGGTCCTGAATATCTTTATTCAGCCCAGTGGTTCCACATCTAAAATGAGAGCCATACAAGGACAACGGTGAACTCTCACATGTGTACCAGATTCTGAAATGATGACCCAAATGTCTGCCTGTGTTGACAATGTGGTCTCTCCTACCCCAGTGTCAGCACAAACTGTGCTCCGGGCAAAAAGTACTAGCATCCATGTGGTGCCTGGTGACCCAGGACACTGCATGGTTGCTGCCATGGCAACCTGCAGCCTATCAGCATGGACCTCTCCATGGAGTCTCCAAGGAGAACCAGCAGAGGCCCCAGGGGGTTGACGTTCCCCAGGGCTGCTCCACCTGCAGAAGGCCTTGAAGGAAACAGAGGAGATATGGGGCAGTGCCTAGGCAAATAGGCACTCATTCAGCACTCCAGGTATAGGATATTCCTATCCCTTCTTCCTAGGATGGTGTGGACTTAGGTGGTCAAAGTGCTCCTAAAAAAAGCTACTCTTTAAGCCATCATCCCATACCACACACACACCCACACCCAAACCACATTCACCTTTTAAAAAAAGATTCCAAAACTAAATTCACATTATCTGAGGTAACGGATGCCCAAAGAGCTACTCTTTTATTAATCATTAAATAAATGCTGCCTAAAACTTGATTGGTCCAAAACAAATCATTAAATCATGTTTCAATAATAAGCCCAAGTACAGACGAAAGTGATTTTAAAAATTTGCTTACAAATTCTCTTAGAAAACCTGGTTTCAAATCAGAGCTGTTCATTTTTGCCCCCAGGATGCAAATTCTCCAGAATACTATTTTTCCTTGAACTTGCCATTTTCCATCTGACTTTGAACCTGAGCATAGACTCCTTTACGTTGGCTAAAAGGTGAAGTGGAATTCAGCACTGAGGCTTTCAGAGTTAAATTCAGACTGGCCCCATGAATTCTGCAGGATTAAACTTCGCTAACCAGGAACGACTCTGCAGCAATCCCACCGGACACCAATCAGGGAAATTTTGGACATGGTGGGGCTCAAGATGAGGACATTAATGTTCAGTCTCTGAGTCATGCCCACACTGTGCGAGTCAGGCCAGATCAGATCCCAGAGTGTGCAGCTTACCTGGTCAGCTGGCGGTGTCTGGATGGGGAGTTAGAGAATACAGGAGAACTTTCCACCACCTGAACACCCACACTGGTTGAGTTTGAAGAGTTCTTTATTCTGGATAACAGTCCTTTATCAGATGTGTCTTTTGCAAATATTTTCTTCCCATTTGTGGTTTGTCTTCTCATTCTTTCGACAGTGTCTTTTGAAGAGCAGAAATTTTTAATTTTAATGAAGACAAGCTTATCAATTCTTTCCTTCATGGATCATGGCTTTGGTGTTGTATTTAAAAAGTCATTGCCATACCCAAGGTCATCTAGGTTTTCTCAAATATTATCTTCTAGGAGTTTTATAGTTTTGCATTTTACAAATCTATGATTCATTTTGAGTTAACTTTTGAGAAGGGTATAATGTCCATGTCTAGATTTATTTTTTTGTATGTGAATGTAAGGCTTTTCCAGCACCATTTCTTGCAAAAGACTATCTTTGCTCCATCGCATTGTCTTTGCTCCTCTGTCAATCGAGTGGACTATATTTATAGGGGTCTCTTTCTGGCCTTTCTGTCCTGTTCCATTGATCTACTTGTCTGTTCTTTCACTAATACCACACTGTCTTGATAAGTGTAGCCTTAGAGGAAGCCTTGAGGTTGGATAGTGTCAGTACTCCGACTTTGTTCTTCTTCAATATTGAGTTGTGTGTTCTGGGTCTTTTGCCTCTCCACATAAACTTTAGAATCATTTGTTGATATCCACAAAATAACTTGCTGGGAATTTCATTGGAATTGCATTGAATCTATAGATCAATTTGGGAATAACTGACATCTTGACAATATTGAGTCTTCTTATCCATAAACATGGAATATCTCTCCATTTATTTAGTTCATCTTTGACATCTTTCATCAGAGTTTTGCAATTTTCCTCAGAAAATCTTGTACATATTTTGTTAGGTTTATACCTAAGTAGTTCATTTGGGGGGATGCTAATGTAAATGGTAATACAAATGGTATTGTGTTTTTAATTTCATATTCCACGTGTTCATTGATAGTATATAGGAAAGTGATTGACTTTTTCTGTATTGATCTTGTATTCTGCAATCTTGCTATAATGGCTTATTAGTTCCAGGGGTTCTTTTGGTTGAGTCTTTCAGATTTTCTACATAGACAATCATGTCATCTGCAAACAAAGACAATTTTATGTCTTCCTTCTCAATCCCTCTATCTTCACTGCATCTCACAAATTTTAATAATTGTATGTTCATTTTCATTTAGTTCAGAATATTTTTCTTGATTTTCTTGAGATTTCTTCTTTGACCAATGTGTTATTTAGACGTGTGCTGTCAAATCTCCAAGTATTTTACGATTTTCCATCTCTCTTTCTTTTATTGATTTCTGGTTTAATTCCACTGTGGTCTAGAGCAGATATTGTATGATTTCCATTCTGTCAAGTTTTTAAGGTGTGTTTTATGGCCCAGAATGTGGTTTATCTTGGTGAATCTTCCACATGAATGTAAGAAAAATGTGTCTGCTATTAGTTTCCTCATTTTTTTCAGCAAACATTTGAATCCCACAGTCTCTGCTTCTATGTTCCAATATCAGTTCTAGTCTACGCCACCCCTACACTAAATGGCCCAAGACACTTTAGCTTTAAGTCTCAGCTCTTTTTAATAGTTTCACTGATTCCTTTGCGGGCAGCAGTGAAACTTCACTACCAGCCATAAGCTTGTCTTCAGCATCCCCTCACCAACCACATCCTTCTCTCCTCTCCTCTACCCCCACTGAACCCCACAGCGACTAGACGAGTTGTGAGTTAGGCACCTTTTAGACAAACGAAGTGTTACTAAACAAGCACTATAGTCTCCTGCACAGCAGAAAAGGCCCAAGGAAGGTTAATATCTTTGATGGAAAACAAACGTGTGGCTACATCTTGCCAACTCATCCATGAACACTCAGTCATCTCCACCAGGAGCTGCAACTCGCTTTAACCTGAATACGGCTCTATTTTCCCTGAAGTCTGCATCTAGGACCACAGGCAAAAAATAATAATACTACTAAACCAAGCAGAACATAATTAGGGAGGCAAAAAGCTTAAACCACAATAACATTCTAATTCAACTGCTTTATTTCAGCCATATCACTCTTTTTCACTATTAACTGAAAGATAATTCATTGTATTTGCCTTTCCTAAGAAAATGGCACAATACTAAGGCCCAAAATATTTACTATGACCCAATAGGATACAAGGTTGTTCTGTGAGCTGTTTCCCAAGTTAGAAAGAAAATTATTCTGCAAAGTTCACTAGTTCAAAGTCCACAGCACTGCCTTAAACTTCAAGTCTTTTTAACCCTGAATCTGTGAAACTGATAAATCTTAACCTGGTTTGAGGGTTGCATATTTGCATGCATTCATGTTTCCATTGACCTGGAAGTTCTCACTCTTACCATCACAGAGAACTGTCAGGAACTGTTTAAGCAAAACTAAGTCCAGTCATTCTCAGGAGCAGGTCATCGGGCTGGGGTGTCATTGGGGTGCACATTGGTGTTCCAGTTCCAGGATCCATTTCCAGAGAATACAAGTCTTCCAAAAAGAGATGAGGCACAGACATGGTTGATCTTCAACATTGTCCCCAGAAATTCTTTGAAGAACTTGAGTTTTTGATAAAATGCTCACATCCTACAGAGAAATAAAATGTTTCCTTTCCAAAAACCATGAAGTTCACCAGTACTGGGAGCAGGCACACACTTGTATTTCTGTCCTCGGGGATCTAAGCTGCCTGCCAAAACTAGACCAGGCCAGAACTCCACTCAAAATAATCTGAAAGCTGGCTGATGCCATCTCTTTTATTGTCCTAAATCTACATTTGCTTGACTGAGTATTGGCCCATGAACACTTGTGATACAGTCCTAGGCAAGTTACTCTGAAGACTCTAATAAATAGTGACATCTTCCTCTGCCCGCAACAAGGCTACAACCTCATGGCTACCAGCTCATATCACGTGACAACACTGTGCTGTGTGCAACGAACCACACAAAAGCCCTGTGAGCAAATATTGACTCCTACTTTACAAAGGAAGAATCTGGGGCATAAAGAGGGAAATTAACTAACTCTAGTTTTAGGAATAAGACAACCTAATAGAGAACATACAACAGCTGTTCTGAAATATAAGGAAAGCAGATCGGCTTCCATGCAAGCAATCGGGAATGGTTTCCCGGGGAAGGAAGGGACGTTCGTGCTGGCGTTCCTTGGGATGGGTGGGATTTGGAAGATAGAGATTCGGGAGGGAGGGCCTTCTTTTCAGTCTGAAGGGGGTGGTACCTAAGCCAGCCTAGATGGGGTGGGATGGCTTACCATGGGATTTGATACAATATGCATTTTGAAAACTGGTGCTAAATTGTAGAAGACACGGGATTCCAGGCTAAGAAACACCGCCTAAGGAAGGAATAGCATGGGAGCACTTATTAAGAAACCCACCATAGCACTTAAAAGGCCCTTAAGTCTTTGGGATTGAATTTTAAAAAAAAAAAAGAACTTTCACTAGAAAAAAGCAAAATGTCTTGGACAAAACTGTCAAGCACTTTGAAATGGTTCAGTGAATCTGTGCAAAACAGAATAAAACATTGGTGGAATTTCAATAGCATTTAGCGGAATTTCAATAGCATTTAGTAGCAAACTACATGTCCAGCAAAATCAGAAAGCCAAGGTTATTACAGAAGAGATTAATAGGTATTAAACAACACAATACACAAAATAAAGTTTTATCTGAGCAAAACCAACGATCCTTTAGAGATGAACAGAAAGAAAATTCGGAAATGCACCTTTCAAAAAATCCTACCAAGGTTTCTGACGTTTCCTCATGATAAGTAACTAAGATTTGCTTCTGAAGTCAGCGTAGCCAAACTTCCCATTGTGTTTTTTGAGAAGGAAAGCCAGGTGGGGCTCAAGTACTAGTTTGGCTCCTGACCCAACTTTTGGTCCTCTTGTAACTCCCTCTCCTCAACTCCAAGTACGTCTGTGCACGGACAGTGAGACAGAAGCATGCTAAATGCGAAAGCACAAATTATGTATTGAGAAATCACGACAATGCCAAATTTTTTTAGAATAAAAAATATATATCTTTAAGAACTCGCTGTGTTAGGGAAACTGTTTACATATTGAGGTGTTCCTCTTTTTTTTGATTGGAACAATAAAAAGAAAAATTTGATACTGTCTTGGTTTCTTCTTCATGTGTGTGTGTGAAAAGAAGTTGGTCTTTTCTACAGGTGGGAGCATGAATTGGTTTTGAAGTGTCGTGTCCTCTCACAAGACCACTCAGGATGGCGGACCTCCCACCATACAATCCAAGGATAGTATCATGGGCTTGGAATGATCCTCTCCCCCTCCCTCCCTCTCTCCCTTCTCTCACTCCCCCCTCCTTCCCGCTCACCTGCCCTCCTTCCTCCCTCTCCATGCTCCTCTTCCTCCCTCCCTCCCTCCCCCTCTCCACATGCTTTGCCCACGGCCAGATCCCAGCAACAGGTCATCTGGGCTCCTTCCCGCACCTGCCCACCCAGACAGGACCCACCTGATACCCGTTTGTAGTTTGCACCTCACGGAACTTGAAAAAAAGAAAGGGACTTAGGGATTTACAAAGCAGTTCATCACGGCACTCACCACAATGCTAAGCGTCTTAACCAGAGGCATCTAACAATACATGATAAACTTTAATGTCGAACTAAAGAAACATTCCTAAGAGGGTTTTTCATGTTCTCAGTTTTCCGTTTTGGGTGGGGTTGGCTTTGCCTGACTGCAGGACCTCAGCTCTGACTCCTCACTCCTGGAGAAACCCAACGGCTTGGCCAGCCGGCCTTCTCGAGGGAAGGATGAAGGAAGCCTCTGAGTTCAACAGAGTTTTCCAATGACATGCTGGTCACCTCACACTAACATGAATGAAAGAAGTCATGTAAAAATATACCTAGGTTGCATTCTCTCCCAGAGGCTGCCAGACAGTGGGACGGAACCCTGAGGACACCATCACGATTTCATCCCACTTTTCCTACTGTGACCCCGCCCAGTATCACTGCTGTGCCTGATGGAGTTACTAACCTGTCATCCACATGCTCCTGCCACTTGTGCTTCTGTCTCACTTAGCACTCACGATGCCCAACAGGAACCCATGAGATGCATCCGTGCCTTCAGATGCCCAACGCAAAAGCCCCGTCTCTGCCTCTTGCTGGCTCCCCTAGAATCACCCTCCACATCACCCCAGAGGGGTCGTCTAAAGCCACACCCTGGTCAAAGCCATGCCTGGAGCCCCCTCATCTACTCCGGTGGTTTTCAAACTAAGCTGCAGAAACTTTCCTCTGAAGGAACTCTCAAACAGAAGCTCAATATTTAAGTCAGACAAAAGTAGAGGTGTCCTGTTGCAGTAGGGATAGAGGCTAGGAGCCCTGCCCCTTGAACTCAAGTGCCCTGGGGTCCTGTCCTTGGAGCACAGATTAATAATCACTGCAGGGCAGCATTATGTCCAAACTCCTCAGCTGAGAGGGTTTAAGGGTTGGCAAGTTCTGGGCCCCGGGCCCCTCTGCAACCAATATTCCACCCGACTAGCCCTCCTTATCAAATGTCTACATTCCCCTGACTGGGCACGCCCTCCTAGGCCACCTAGACTTTGAAAACATTGTTCTTTCTTCCTGGAATGTGAATCCAGAGCCACCCAGGGAGCTCAGACATCCTCCCCTCACTTCCCCTGACCCCAGAAGGCTTCCAAATCCAGGTCTTCAAAGCTCATAAATTAGCACTGGACTAGGTATTAATGTTTCTTGTCTGTCTCCCCAGTAGACAACAAACTCCTTCCAGCCAAAGATTGTCTCACTCATCTTTGTCTCCAGCACCCTCCGTATTGCTTGGCACTTAGTCGGTGCTCAATGCTTATTTGTTGGATGAATGGATGGATGGATGGAGGCAGGGAGGGAGGGAGGGATGGATGGAGGGATGCAGGGATGGATGGGTGGGTGGGTGGGTGGGTAGGTCATTGGATGGATCGATAGATGGGTGGACAAGTGGATGAGTGGGCAGGTGGGTGGATGGATAGATGGAATAGAAAAAGGAAGACACTCATAGTTTGCCATTCAGGTGACTATAGCAGTCAAAGAAACTCCTATTATTGCTTTCACAGTTGCATTATATCTTGAAAATCTCATTCTCTGCCAGCTGGGAATGATGTGGTGCTTCCTTCCACCTATGATAGAATAGTTTATTCTACCAAATCACATCATCCGACATTTTGACAAAACATCCTGCACTGTTCACATCCTGGCACATCCTGATGGGTGATATCTGCGAAATTCCTAGTTTACATTTTTTAAAGAAGTCTTCTTGTCTGATCATTGCTCATTCCTGTGACTTGATATTTACAACCAGTAGGCTGCAATTCAGCCACCTAAGGTCAGTAACTCAAGCAATTGTTACCCCAAAGAAAGGCACATGTGTCCGCATTCGTCACTTGGGCTGGTCCCGTCAGGGTGGATGGACATTGTATCCAATGGGACTCAGAAGAGCACAGTAGAGGGGGACCCTGAACAGCCTGGCTCTCCCACTGCTAGTGCTTTCCTAGATGTCACTTTAGGCTTTCTTTAGCCAGCACAATGCACACATCCTTTTACAAGTTTGCTCATATAATATGATCTTTCTTCTCTTATAAAGAAAAAATTATTTTGCATCTTCTCAACAATTGCTTGGGTTACAATATTCCTAAATCACAACTTTATGTTTCTTTTTCCAAAATCCTGAACTCATCTCTAGAAGGAAAACTTGGGGGCTAACTTCCATCCCCAAAAGATACTCTGCCTTCCTGCCCCTAGCATCAAGGAATCCCAAAGAAAATGAGAAGACCAGATCCTCAAACCCTTGCTTGTTCCTACCAGAGTTGGGTAAACTGACGACAGAGCAGCCTTGCTGAAGGCCACAGTCAATACATTGTTGTCTTATTCCAGCTTCATTCCCACCAGGCCAGTCTCAAAAAGCATTGTTTTTCCACTTTTATAGACTCTAGGCAAGTAGATGACTCCTTCCCTTTGTGGACTGGCTGTATGAGGGCACAACCACCACCACCACCAGTCATTAGCACGTTTACATAGAGGTGCGGGGTCTTCCACATACATTATTGTATTTAATCCTTACAGCCTGACGAAATCAGTAATATTAGCCCTGTTTTCTAGCTGAGAAAACAGAGGCTCAGAGATTGTAACACTTAGTGCAAAATTACCTTGCAAACTACAATTATAATCACACAATATAATATTGAATTGAAAGTTATACCGCTGGTTACCTATCAAAACATTCTGAGATGATCCAGCATATAGGTCCATTTGTGTTGAGAAGAAGAAATTGAATGACCCTGTGTGGTGACAGGATCATCAGGCTTGACCAGGAGGGGGAAGTAGAACATTAGCCAAGAAGTCAAGGCCAGCAGGGGCTCAACACTGGCTCATGATGGAGGAAACCAGCTGACGGGGTGTCAGGGACCTCCTCAGCAAGGTCCACTGATACTAGGCATGGCTGGGTCTCTCTCCTGGCTAGACACCAAGTGGGGCATCCCAACCGCACCGTATCAGCTGGCAGAGATGGTGCAGGCAGACCAGGACAGGAGCAGGTCTGAAGACACTAATAAATCACATAAGCCAGGGGCCAAACTCCCAGCGTGCCTCCTCCTCCTCCACTGCTACGCTGCATCTGAGCCGTGATGCCACTCCGGGATTCTGGGGACCAGCCACTGCACTGTGAGTCCCTGAGAGCCCGGGGCGCATCTATTTGGCTCCTCCTGCCTCAGCGCTCCTCATAGGTGCGTGCTCAGTAGGCATTTGCTAAGTGGTGACATGAATGTTGAGCCCGTGGGCATGTGGACAAACAAACACGTATGTTTGTTGTTCTAGTTGCCCCGCTCACCCCCAGAGGCAGTGAGCTTGGAGCCTCATCCAGGCTTGCACAGGGATCACACCTCCTCACCGGTCCTCACTACATGCTTCTCTTCACCTTCACCTAGGAGAGCAACTGAGATGTTTATCTACCTGTTCACTAGGCAACTTTTCTTACAACCCCCTCCTCAACCCAGCTGCCTGACTAGTGTTGCCCTGACTAACTGTCCCAGTCATGTCTTGCTCTATGTGAAGCCACCCGAAACGTAGAGGCTTCAAATAACCATATATTTGTCTGATTTTATGGGTCAGGAACTTGGGGAGGGTGTGCCAGGATGGTGTGTATCAGATCTACGAGCCGTCAGCTGGGGGCCGCAGTTTCCTTGGCTTGCTCTGTCTCCATGTGGCAGCTCATGACCCAGAACGTCCACAGGACTTGGGCCTTTCACAGTACGGACCTCTCCAGGTGTCCCACTTCTTACAGGACAGCGCTTCCAAGAGGCAAGAAGCCCCAGCTGCTCAGTGAAGGGCAGCACCAGGAACTGAGTGATGTCCCCACATTCTGTTGGCCCAAGCAATCACAGTCCCCATCTCTATCCCAGATTCGAGGAAGCAGGGACTCCACTCCACCATGGGGAAGGGCGAGTTCACTATGCCATTGTGGTCTCCTTAGAAAAACCCAACCTCCTTATTGAAGCACACTGTAATTTCCTTCTCAGACTGATGCTGGGCTTAGAAGGCTGTGGTGGGGGCTGGCCCCGTGGCCGAGTGGTTAAGTTCACACGCTCCGCTGCAGGCGGCCCAGTGTTTTGTTGGTTCGAATCCTGGGCGCGGACATGGCACTGCTCATCAAACCACGCTGAGGCAGCGTCCCACATGCCACAACTAGAAGGACCCACAACAAAGAATATACAACTATGCACCAGGGGGCTTTGGGGAGAAACAGGAAAAAAATAAAATCTTTCAAAAAAAAAAAGGAAGGCCGTGGGGAAAGGTTTAACTCTCTCTGCCCAGGCTGGACATCGTCACCGGCCCCTCCTACACCTGTCGGGGCAACACCCACGGAGGCCTTCCTCCTCTCCCTCTGCCATAGTTCACACATCCCTTCTCCCACAAAAAAATAGCAACAAGAAAAATAGAACCTCGTCATATTAACAACATTCCAGTTAGAGGATCATGGTGGCTCCCTGGTGACAACCCAACAGTCACGATCTCAGGCACGTCATTCCGGAGTTTTCACCTGCGCTGGATCACAAAGAGCTGCCCCGTAAAGCGATCCTCCCTCACGGGAGACGAGCAACCGGCTAATGGGCCTTAACAAGCCCTGGATGGGAGAAGCCCGAGATGAGAAACGCACTTAGACAGCCGCTCGGATGGCCCCGGGACGCAGCTTGACCAAGGTAATTGATGTCAAATGGAATCCAAAGAAACAGTCTCTGGGGTCTTGTCCACTTTTGAAATGCTACAGGGAGGCTGCCAGGGCCAAAGATCTGGGAGAAATAAATTAGGTGGAACCTCCCCCCTCCCCAACCATACTGCCACCATTATGGGCTGTGCCTTCACCCCTACAGGCCAGGCTAAATGGGACACTCATTCACCCACAACAAACATTTCTGTGCACAAAGAGATAAGGCCCTGGGTGACAAAATTCTGCCGTAAGCATTGAGGTGCTGTATGAACCTGTAAGGGCGTATGGAGCAAACACCCTGAGTTCCTGAAAGGAAGGGAGCCTTGGCCATAATTGCCCGCCAGAGCCTGGTCCCTAAGGGCTGCCAAGACCTGGACGTCTGTGATGCATGCACAGAGGAGGCAGAATGACATTCCCACAAAGCCCAAGAGGTGCACAGAAACTGATAACTGAGTCGAGAGGGGACAGAACAGACAGACCGTGGTGTGAGCATTATTGCAGCTTCCACCAATTTCTTGCTTTGTATATTGTGGTTATCTCTACGATCTTTTCAAATCAAAAATATTTTGTTTTGAAATTTTTCACATTAAAAAAAAAATGTCCTTACCTTCTCAGGAACCATAGCATTCATACCACGGCTTTGGTTTAATTGTAAGCTATTTGAGATGACAGAAAAAAGGAAGATTTCAAAAGAAAAGTCTGCAAGAAGTGTCAGGGAAATGTCAGAGGAGAGCAAAACAGAGCTGCAGGGCTCCCTTGGGTCCTGGAAGAAGAAAACAGGCACACTCTCCGGTCCAGTCAGTGTCAGTCCGCCTGAATCGGCGCCCAGAGGCAGGAACGGCCAGGCGCTGTGGCGCGAATGTCTTGTCACCCCATGCTGACCTCAACATTTCCCCCTGTAGCAGCTTAAACAGCATTCTCCAGAAACTCATGTCCACCCAGAACCTCAGAATGTAAGCTTATTTGGAAACAGAGTCTTTGAAGACATGGATCAAGAGATGAGATCAAAGAATGGGCCCTAAATCCAGTGATTGGTCTCCTTATAAAAAGAGGAAAAGATACACACAGAGAAGGCCAAGTGAAGACAGAGGCAGAGACTGGAGTGATGCAGCCATAAGCCAACAAACGCCTGGAGCCACCGGAAGCCAGAGGAGGCAGGAAGGATACACCACTACAGGCTTCAGAGGGAGCACGGGTCCGTCAACGCCTTGATCTTGGACGTCCCTCCTCCAGAACTGTGAGATAACGCACGTCTGTGGTTTTAGGCCATCCAGTCTGTGGGAATTTGTTCCAGCATCACTAGGAACTGAATACAAAGCCCAAACCCTGACATGTCAAATCAGCCAAGAAAGCGAGCTCCAGAAATGGAACACACACACGGAAAGACAGCGAAGACGGGCTGAGCCACGCCATCGGGTCCGGAACCTACCGTGTTTTCCCCGATCTCTGGAGATGCAAGGTTCATAATTCTCCAGGCAGAACAGAAGTAATTAGATCTGTGCCTGGGCTCCACCAAGAAGACATCGCGACGGTGCCCTGAATTATCGGGAAGACAACAGGACAATACCAGTTCACCTTTGTAGTTTTCCATACGAAAGGCACCATCCCCCATGTCTCATAGGGAATGAAAAAGAGAGCTTTTCTCTTTCCAGTCTCACAACTGCCAGATGAGGCAGGAGCTATTAGGACCCCAGTGTATGGCAAGGCAATGAAAGCTCCAGGGAGGGGGTCTTCTCATACTGTCCAGGCTACCGTCCTCAAATCAGAGGTTGTTGTGAAGGAAGAGGGACTGAATTCCCAATGGCCACCAAGAGACAAGAGAACCCAGGTGGAGGCCCCTCTGTGGCTCCAGGAGAGGGAAGGAGGGAGAGAGGGAGGGACGGAAGGAACAGGGGACAAGGGATTCAGGAGTTTGGCCTCATCCACCAGAGGGGATGTCTTGCATAACTTGGGACACAATCTAAGTGGAAACCAGGTCTATGGCACTTGGCGGTCTCCACTGCTCGGCAAATAAAGGGCGCTAAACTTTGCATACCACCCTCCTTCAGAGGGAGATAACGAGATGACCAGAAAGGCCAGTGCGAGGAAGTGTACCACAAGAAATGGAAACAAGCCCGCGAGTGAGATCTGTTCTCTCCCACGGCCTCTGGGTTTACTTACACTCATCCCAGCGCATGTTTAAAAGAAAAAACACAGCGTGGAGGCTTGTTTTCCTTCCTTTCTGGCTACAGCTGGCCCTCTGTGGGTTCCAGGCTGTCTGCATGAGGCCAGAGCACAGGCCTAGGAAGGGTCTCTGTGGGAGGCAATTGCCCCCTTCTCATCCACAGATAGCATGGAGCCCCATGAGAGAGAAGGGGTCTAGGGTCCTTCTGGAGTCCTTCACTCCTAGGAGGAAGCAGGACAAGCAGAATAGCTCCATCGAGAGGGAGGTAAAGGCTCCAGACTGTGTGACCCTGGGCACTGCAACCACGGCAGTTTCTGCTGGGTTCCTGGGTCAACTCACCCTGCTTAGGTGGCGCTGGGACATGACAGGTTTTCAGACATTCCCCAGGGGCAGTGCAAGGGGCACAAGACGGATAGGACCTGGGGTAGGAACAGGGCTCACCCAGGGGGCAGGGCCAGGGCTCACCCAGGGGCAGGACCAGGTCCCCAAGGTGGGCGGAGGGCATGCAAAGCCCAGATCAGTCTGGAAAGATCACCATCAGTCTGCAGAGGACATAGACGCTTCCCTGACTCCATCTAGTCATCTACGGCCTCCTTTTTTTCCTGAAACCCTATAGCACACAGAGATCTAGAATTCTAAGGATTTATCCCAGAAGGACACAGTCCCATCCCTCATTTCACAGCTGAAGGCCAGAAGGAGACGCAGGTGGCTGAATGTCACCTTTCCAGCAGTGACAGTCAGAAGCAAGGCAGACCTCCTGCCATTGGTCCGCCAACCATGCCTACGTGCAGCTCACACTCACACACAGGATGAGGTGTTCTACGGGACCCGTGCGCATCAACCCTGTCAGCTCCTTAAACACAAGGTCCGGATGGCTCGTGGCCCAGGAAGGAGGCCCAGCTGTTGGTGTCTGTTCTGAGTTTACAGAGGTTGCCGGGGGGAGCTGACCGAGGAGAACGCCCTGGAGGACACACAGCACAGTGCACAGTGGCTACACACACCTGCCCTGGGCTCAGGGAGGAGATAGGTTTGCATCTGCCAGGCTCTGTGCACCTCTGGGCAAGTCACTCAACCTCCCTGAGCCTCAGCTCCCTCAGCAGGACCTATCTGGGCTGGTGTTGCCAGGATAGATGAGATACTGTGGGCAAAAGCTTCGCTAAAGGCCTGGACTGTACTGGTGTTCAACAATCACAGCCAAGAAATATCATCAATTACCTTTCAAGTTACTGCACTGGAAAAATCCAAGTTGCCGTCTGGAATTTCCACCAGAGAAGGTAAGCAGAGAACCCCAGAGAAGGGACAGGAGAGGGACCCAGGGCTACTGACTCATCCCAGGTCCCACCTTCCACACCCATCCTTCCACTCTCATCACCCAGTTGAGACCAAGTCAAACCATGCTTGGTGTCATCCTGGGCTCCACCCCAGCACGAGGGGCCGGCCACTGCACGGCCCAGAGGAAGAAGGCTGCCCAAACGCAAAATCAAAGGCAGCTCCATTTTTTTTCTGACCCTGAAAAGTTTGGGAATGCATCCTAGTGAGTAAATACTTGCCCAGAACATGCAAAAGGAGAAAGCCAGTCTCACCCCCTGACCTTCCAGCCTTTCCAGACTTTAACATCATGGGTCTCCTGGAGACCCTGCTTGGAGCAAGCAGCTTGCTCTAAGTCTGGAGTCTTAAGCCCTTTTCTCATCCATCCTTCAAAGAGAGTAACTTGGATGAAGCAAAGTGGGCACGTGACCGTGGTGAACCTAGAAAGTCCCACAGTGCACCTGGTGCAGGGAGTGAAAACAGCAGCTACTGCGTCTCCAAATGCAGGACACTAAGTGTGTCATGGACATTAATTCATGAGGGTCCCCACAACACCCTGATGAGCTAGGTTTAATTATCCCGCTCTAGGGATCAGGAAACTGAGGCTCAGACAGTTTCAGTAACCTGCCCCAGGCCTCACTGCTAGCAGGGCGGGGAGCCAGGACTCGAGTCTACATTCTGATCTCGCTCCACGCAGAGCAACCTGGGTGTCCCCCCGTGTATGTTCAGACCCCACTGACGTGTGAAACTAACATTTCCATGCACCCAGCGTCCATGAGCTAACAGAAATCTCTGGAAGCTTTGAATGCCTGAATGGCAATAATTTATCTGTAAAATAATTGTTTCTGGTGCGTCTGGCTGCCAAAATGCCTGTCAGTCTAACCTGTCACACCAAATCAAGAGTGTCAGCATCATTAGACGGAGGAAACTTCGAGCAGCCACTTCCAATGATCTCATTAGCAATCCTTTGCTGCTCATCACCACCCTGAGATGAATATTTGGGGCATGATTGAAAGGTATCATTTCTTCCGAAAAGTTGCTCTCGTGTTAGCTAATTCAGCCTGTAAAATAAGATTATGTATATTACATTAAAAACGGCTAAGAACCTTATGGAAATAAGAAGTAACCCTTTGCTTTCTAAAAGAGTTTTCTTCACAGAGATGGACGCTGCATCTATGCGTGGATGGAGCATGAGATGGCATGCAGCTGAGAAACCAGAGGGCTCACAATTTCATCACCGTGTTCAATCCAGATTGCCCCGAACCCCCCCAAATCCTGGCAACGTGACAACACCGTGGATGGGGCACAATGGTACACCCCCTCAGAACCTAAAATTGAAAGAAGAACCTAAAATTGACCCCTGAGCGTTGAACTGCAGTGTCAGCCCAAGGGGGGAGCAGAGCAAAGCCACCCTGGCTTCCTTACCCACTGTTGTAGGGTTGAGCCGGTCTGCTGGATCCCATCTTGGTGACGTCTTTAGCCAACTTGGCTCATTTATGCTTGAGGATGCTGAGGCTCAGAGAGGACAAATATGTGGGAGGATTAGGACGCAGGGCTGTCTGACTCCAAACTCCACTTGCCCATTGAGACCAGGCAAAGGGTTGAGGCCATCAACAATCTTTACAGAAGGGCTGACATGCTCATGCTGCGTTTTAAGAAGATTCCTCTGAGAGCAGAGGAGGCTGGGAGGCCAATAAAGGCTGGTGCCACCATCCAGAAATGGGTACAGAGGGTCCTTTGTGGTCGTGGCTGGGGGGAGGATAAGGAGCGATGTACATGGAGGCGCTGAAGGTAGACTCGCCAGCATGTGGCTCTGCCGGGACGAGGGAGGGATGAAGAGGCAGGAGTTGGGGTGACACAGAATGGGGAAATGGGGGAATAATGTGACAGCTGTGGTCAGCCTAACAGTGATTTGAGGTCAATTCAGTGCAGGCTGAGCATCTGACATTTGAGACTCAGTCTACTGATTCCATTAGCAACCCCTTCCTCCCCGACGTCTAAATGCAAACCTATGTTCACATCAATCATTAGGAAGCGTGTGGCTTCAGCTCTCCACCAGGGAAGACCTCCTTGGATTAAGATATGACGGGATGCTTCTAACTTTCAAGAGAACCGACGCTGCACCCTCAGCGGGTCCCCAGGGGGCTGACTTCCCTGCAGGGACAAGGAAGGGCCAATACAGGAAACAGGTGCTGGGGAGGTCCCCACGACTTCGCCAAACTGCAGCTGAAGACCTTGGTCATCATACTAACCTATGGATCTTATGTTTTACTTAAAAAAATAATTAATTTAGGGCTCCAAACATATTTCCCTCTTGCCTTCACTGCCAGGAAGTTCAGAGTTAAGGAAACTGTGACTTCAGTCTTCAATGCCTTCCCAGGGCCGGGAAATAGTTAATTCTCTAGCCCTTTCGTTAGACATCTTCCCTTTCTGTTAACTGTCCTGTTGCCTATGCAACTACCTTTGTCAGTTGCCTCCAAGCTTCTCTGAAAGCAGGCAAAGGGCGCGTCACTAAAAAGATTAAATGCTCTATCTTGTGCAGCTGCGTCTGGGCATCAAGAGCACTGAGCAGAGTACCAGACTCACAGGAATGCCCACTGCCTAATGGCCCCACCGCACACAGAGCGAGGGCACGGTCCTTGGGGGGTCACAGCGTGCCCCTCAAAAAGGCGTGTGGAGCTCCTAACCTCTGCTACTGTGAACGTGACCTGCTGTGGAAATAGGGTCTTTGAAGATGGAACTAAGACGTCCACGAGGATGAAGTCACACCTGAGGAGGGTGGGCTCTTGATCCAATGTGACTAGTGTCCTTATAAGAAGAGGAGAAGAGATGCAGAGACGGACACGCACACGGAGGAGAATGTGAGTGACAACGCAGACCACAAGGGAAGATGGCCCTGAGATGACGACGCAGAGATCAGAGCCATGCAGCTTCAGCCAAGGAGCACCCAGGAGTGCCAGCTGCCACGAGGAGCTGGAGACAGTGCGGAGCTGCTGAGGCCTTGATTTGGGGCCTCTTGTCTCCAAAACTGTAAGAGAATAAATTTCTGTTGTTTAAGCTGCCCAGTTTGTGGTCCTTTGTTACAGCAGCCCCAGGACATTGACGTGCTCCTTTATACCGGAGCGGACACCTCCATGACCTCACTGGCCTGCTCGCTGCTCTTCACACCCCAGCAAGGGTCTCGGGGCCTCCCAGCTGCCTTGGCAGCTCGGCCTCCCTACGTCTGCAGGGTCTGCTCCTTATCTTTCAGGTCTCTGCTCAGATGTCATCTCACACGGGAAGCCCTCCCTGACCACCCTCTCTATATACAAAAACCTACCCACACCTGGTCCTCAGTATTCTCCAATACCTACCCGCGATGGGCTGAACTGTGTCTCCCCACAGAAAGAGACACTGGAGTCTTAACCCCATTTACCTCAGAATGAGACCTTATCTGGAGGTAGGGTCTGTACAGAGGAAATCGAGATAAAATGAGGTCTTTAGGGTGAGCTCTAATCCAGTATGACGGGTGTCCTTAAAAAAAGGGAAATTTGGACACAGAGACTCTGAAAGAGGGAAGATGATGTGAAAACACTGGGACAACACAGCCATCTACAAGCCAAGGAGTGAGGCCCAGAACAGACTCTGCCTCAGAGCCTCAGAAGGAACCAACCCCGCTGACACCTGGATCTCAGACTTCTGCCCCCAGAACCGTGAGACAATCGGTTTCGGTTGTGGAGGCCCTAGGTCTGCGGTATTTGGTTAAGGCGGGCCTAGCAAACTAACACACTATCTGACCTGGTACTTGCTTATTAATTTTTCCTGTGCCCCCTACTAGAATCTAAGCCCCATGTGGGCAGGGACATTTTATATTTTATTCACCACTCACGAGCCTGGAACAGTGTCTGGGACGAAGCAGTTTGCTCAGTCAATATTTGTGGAATAAATGAATGAATTTGTAAATTGCTCACTCCGTGATCGGCACCACACAGGCACTATGTACAAGGATGAGGGGTCTTTTCCTCCTGACACCAAATACACGGTGTCTCTTCCAACACTGCTTCTCCAACTCTCCAACACCAACTGGGAGTCCAACAGCCCAATTCACTTCTGACGCCATCTACCTGGAGTTAGCGTCAGATCCGAAAAGGTTAAAAGGCTTGGTCCCTCGAGACTGCCCCCTCTTCAGACATTAGTCACAAGTCCAGGACCACCCAATCTTCTGACCAAGCTGTAAATCAGAGGCTCCCAAGACCCACGCCTCAGGTTTGAGAATCCTCTAGAAGGACTCACAGAACCCAGGAAGGCACTTTACTGACTATTTATTACAGAGGGTACAACTCAGAAACAACCAAATGGAAGAGACGTTTGCGGGGGAAGGACACAGAGCTTCGACACCCTCTCTGGGTGTGTCCTCCAGCACCTCGATGTGTTCAGCAACGTGGAAGCTCCCTGAATCCCATTGCTTAGAAGTTTTCATGACAGTTCTATTTCGTAGGCATGAGTGATTAAATCACTGGCTATTGGTGATGACTTTGACCTCCAGCCCCTTTTCCCATGCCAGAGGTCGGGGAGTGGGACAGAAACTTCTGGAAGATTGATCTTCTAATCAAGGTGTGGTCTTTCTGGCAACCAGCCTCCATCCTGAAGCTTTCTAGGGAAGGACCCCCCAAGAGTCACCTCTTTAGAACAGAAGATGGTCCTATCACTCGGGAGATTCTAAGGGTTCCAAGGAGCCCTGTGCCAGAAACTGGGGACAAAGACCAAATACCTTTCCTGTTATGCCACAAATCCTTACCCCAACCCCAAAGGCCAGGCACGATCGCCCTTTGTGGGAGGCTCCGAGATGCTCCACGGCACATCTCAGCACATGGTCAGGTCGGGACCCAAAGCGAGGTCTGATCCTTTCCCTACACTGCACCGCGCCCACCGCCAATCAACCAGAAGCTGGTACTTGAGCAGATGGAGAAGAGTGACAGGGATGAGGTGCAAGGAGAGAGTCCTCTGTTACCTGCAGTGGGCTAGGGGACATGTACCATTTGCGGACAGTCATTCTCCAAGGTCAGGTGTTCAGAACCGTTAGGTAGGATAAGAGTTGACTGCATAGGCTTGACTATTGCTGTTTTTTTTTTGGAGTTTTCATTTCTGAAATGCTGAATTTACCAACTGCCTTAGGTTACATTATACTAATGGAGACTTGAAACATAGTGGTGGAAGCAGCACCAATTCTAACGTATATTTGTATAAATTAAGGGAGATCTTGAAAATAAGGAGGAAATAACACAGCCTGCTGGCCCTGCCAGAGCAGCGGGTTGACTTCATTGTTTCTTAGGAAACAGAAGCTACTGCTTCTCCTCCCTCCTCTGCCCTTTGTCTTCCCAGTTCAGGACCTGCCTGGGCCACATCCCTCCCACCCTGTGGATGGCCGATGCACTGGTTGGAGGACCCAGTGCTCATCCCATGCCCAGCATCGTCCTGCGGCTGTTTTTCCTCCGGTTCTGATTGGGCTCTGCCAGTTGGAAGGTAATGAGCGTTTTCCTCCAAGAGCATCTGACCCATTGGAATCACATTAGGAATGAGCCTGCAAACTGTATGTCTGAGATACCTCTTCCTCCCAAATTGCTCTCGTACACTCTAAATCATAGATCCCGGCTGTATCAAGCATCGCCCTGCAGAATCCTGGAGATGTGGGGATTTGCCTGGGTCCTTGGTGTCTACACAGGTTGAGAGCAAAACTGTATTAGTTAGTGTCCTCAAGAGAAACACAATCTACTGTCTACATAGAGACATACAACCAATAGGATATATATATATATACACAACCAATAGGAGATATACATACACACACACGCATATACATATATACATACATATATGTGTTATTAGAGGAATTGGCTCATGTAATTAAGGAGGCTGAGAAGTCCCACGATCTGTCATCTGCAAACTGGAGAATCAAGAAAGCCAGTGGGGGTGTAATTCAATCCGAGTCTGCAGGCCTGAGAACCAGGGCAGCTGACGGTGTAGCTCCTAGTCGAAGTCCAAAGGCCCGAGAACCTGGAGCCCTGGTGTCAAGGGCAGGAGAAGATGGATGTCCCAACTGAAGCAGAGAACAAATACAACCTTCCTCTGCCTTTTTGTTCTGGCAGGACCTCTATGAACTGGATGATGCCCACCTGTGTTGGCGAAGGCCATCTTCTTTACTCTGTCTGCTGATTCAAATGCTAACCTCTTCCCGAGACACACCCAGAAATAATGTTTGCCAGCTCTCTGGGCATCCCCTAGCTCAGTCATAGCCACATAAATTAGCCACCACAAAAACACAGCCCTAAACTTACTGTCTCGAGGGGCCCACAGTCCTGACTCAGGCTCCTCCAGGGTCAGGGATCTGAAGTGCTGACAAGTTTCTCCTCAGAGACCTCGCGATGGAAGCGCATCTCCTCCTGCCTCAGCATCACCTCCGGGTGAGTGAGCAGGAGACCCCACTTGGAGAGTCAGGCACCCCTTTGTTCTCTTGGTTACAGGTAACAGACACTCAGGCTTTGACAAGGAGAGACATTACATGGTACATAATAGTAAGCTGTTGTGATTATGATGATTGTTGTCTTGTTTATTTCTGTGCTAGTAAAATGGATCTTAAAAGGTTGTATGGGTAACTGCGAATTAGGCTTTCCCATCAAAAATTCACAAGGTCCCTGCACCCATATAATCAGAAAAGAGGTAGGGCCCGCTGCCAAATCCTCTCCCTCTCTCTTTTTCCCTCTCTCTCTCTCTCTCCCCTTGCGTCCCTGTCTCTCTCTCTCCCTCTCCTCCTCTCTTTCCCTCTGCCTAGTTCTCTCTCTCTCTCTCTCTCTCTGTCCCTGTCTCTCCCTCTCTCGCTCCCTCTCCCTCTCAGTTACAGAGGCTCTAACTTCTGCTTGAACCACGTCTTCTGACAGCCAAGAGAGTTTGGTTAAATGAGCATCCTTTGCTGGCTCAGGCCAACCGGCCAAATCCAAATGACTTCAGTTTGGGGAAGGTCTCGGAATAGCAACTCAAGCAAACACAAACAGGGAGAAACAGAGATCCAGGAGACTTCAGGATTGGCACCTGTCACCAGCGCTCTCAGACACAACTCCTTCCTCCTGCAGGAGGGGAGAGGCACGGGTGCTGGAGCCCCGGGAATGAGGATGCTGCCTTGCCAGGGGACCTGGCAGGCCAGGGGTGCTTTAAGAGTGGGACAGGTACGAGTTTAAGAACGCCAAGGCCCTCTGAAGGGTACAAGGTAGGGTTCAAGACCTCCAGAGTGTGGTCATAGGCCTGGGAGCTAAAGTCAGGGAGCCTCTGGGACAGGAAGGCCCGGGAAAACCCACAGACAACAGAGAACACCCGGCTTGAGTTCTCCTTCCTCCAATCGGTAAAATAAAAGTTGAAATGCACAAGGCAGGCCATATGCTTATCTGGATAAAGCATTTTGTCGATAATACTAAAACATTTGCTGCCTTTGTTTGTCAGGATGCCTTGCATTATTATATTTCAGGAAGCAATTTCTAAGACCCTGTGGGAACTGGAAAAGAATGTTTTTACTTCCAAGAAGTCAGGGACTTCCTACCCCTGAAAGAGGAGATGAATATCACTGTGTTGGGTTGACAGATTTGCTGGTTTGTAATGTACAAAAAGTCCAGCCTTGCAATCCCCAGCTACACGTGTTACCTCTGTGGCGTAAGTGCAAATTAACTGCCTCTAAGAAATAAGGTATGGGAATCATGTGAGGTTCTTAGGTGAGGAAGCTGGGAGTCCAGAAACGTATCCCACTGAGCTTCAGAGCTCATCAGGTCTGCTTATATAAGGACAGTAGGTGTAAAACTAGCCTCCTTTAGTTAGGTAACCCGGAAAAAATTAATTGTAGTTTTATTTTTTATGTTACCTGCACACCTCAAAATTTCAATTTGCTTTTCTAGAGACCACATTATCTTTTATAATTTTGTTGTTGTTGTTGTTTGTGAAGTCATTATTTATGAGTCACTGTGCATCCTTCATTCAAACACTGTTTTGACTGATAGCTCTGAGGCAGGTGTGTGCTGGTGATGAGGTTACAAACCTAAAGAGACCAATCCAGGAAACAGAAATTCAGGAAGTGATCAGCACCTTGTTTATGCTCAGCATAAAGGAAAGAAGAGGCCTAATTCAAATTTGTTTCCTAAGAAGGTGCATCAGCTATAAACGGTCCCTAACCACATAATTGCTCACTTTTGAAAGCCAGTAAGGAAGTCAATTTTGTCACACGCCACTCCCCTGAGGATCAACTAAGGTGGCCATGGACATTCTCATGCTGAAATGGGAGATTGAGACCTCTGTCTAGCAATTCAATTCAATTCAGTCAATATTTATTAGGACCGACTTTGTGGCAGGCATTGTTTCTGGGTGCTAAAACTTCAGTGTGAACAAAATAGACAAAAATCTTTGCCCGTCTAGAATTACACTCTGCTCAGGGAGATGAACAATGAACAAGCTAAGTGGGTAAGATATATGGTATTTTTAGACAGTGCCAATTCTAAGGAGAAAAATAAAACAGGGAAGGGGGATAGCAATGTAGGGGGTAAGTAATGAAAATTTCAGATAGCTTGACTGTAGGGGGAAAAACCGTCAAACATAAAGAAGGCAAGAGGGAAGAAACAAAGAACAGATGGGAAAAATAGAAAATAAATGGCAAGAGGATAGATTTAAACCCATTCATATCAATAATTCTATTAAATATAAATGGTCTAAACACTCCAATTGAAGGCAGAGACTATCAGATTAGATACAATAAGCAAAACCAAGCCATATGCTGTCCATAACAAATGCTCTTTAAATATAGAGACACAAATAAGTGAAATGTAAAAAGATGGAAAAAGTATGCCAGGCAAATACTAACTATAAAACAGCTGAAATGATTATTTTAATGTTAGACACAGTAGATGTCAGGACCAAGGATATTACCAGAGATACAGAGAGAAATTTTATAATGATAAAAGGACCAATTACTTAAGAAGCCATAATAATATTAAATGTGACCATGCCCAATTACAAATCTTAAAAATGCATGAAGCAAAAATAAGGGAACTGAAGGAAGAAATAGATAAAGCTGCAATTATAGTTGTACATTTCAAACATACTGGCACAAGAATAAATAGAAAACATATTTATATATACACATCACTAAGACCAGATGTCTTCACTAGTAAATTACATCAAATAGAAATAAAATACCAATCTGTTTCAGAACTATAGTAGAAAGAAACACTTCCCTACTCATTTTATGACAAAGATAAGACGAGAAAAGGATCCCCCGATATCCCTCATAAAGTTGGATCCAAAAATCTTTCACAAAATAACACCAGATAGAAACCGGGAAAACATAAAAATAATAACACATGACCAATTTGTTCCAGGAGTTTATTCCAAGAATTCAAGGTTGCTTTCCCCTTCACATTGGTAACAAGGCACAGGGGTTCACCCTCACTGTTTCTATTCAACATTGTAATGGAGACCCCAGGAGATCCCTTGGGGAGCTCTGAAGCTGGGATGGCCCTTCACAGATGTCCACAATTAACATGGGGGCTGGACTTTTCTATCCTCACATCCATCAGTCATTGCATCTGGGCTGCCACCAGGCTAGGGGTACATTGTCTGGCCAGGCAGCTCCCTTCAGCTGAGTGCAGTGCCTGGGGAGGGGTCTCAGCTGAGAGCCATCAGCAGCCAACGTCCTGACAGGTGGGGAACCAGTGTTTGGTCGTGGAGGGAGGATCTGTGGGCACCCACAGCATCAGCACAAGAAGGACTAAACCGTACGAAAGTACTAAGTACATGACTAAAGATGAACATGTGCTTGCCCGAGGGCCTAGCATTTCCTCTCCGTGTGCACCAAAAGACATGTTCCAGAATGTTCACAGCAGCCTTATTCGTCATCGTCCAAAATTACCTGGATATTTTTAACAGTCAAATGGATTCAAGAATGTAGTACATGCATATAATGAAATACAAAACAGCAATGGAAAATAAACAATTACTGCTACATGCATATTATAAATGAATCTCACAAATGTAAGGTTGAGTGAAAGAAATAAAAGAGTGTATACTGTAAAATTTCATTTGTATAAAGTTCAGAACAAGACAAAATTACTTAGAAGTCTGTACATACTTACCTGTTGACTGTGGCAGAGCCTGGAACGGTCATGAAGTGGGGGCTAGTTCTAATTCTTGATCTGGGTGATTATTATATGAGTGTTTTCACTTTGCAAAAATTCATTTTACGTGATCTGTTCTACACTTATGATCTGTTCATTTTTAAGTGTGTATTATATAATTCAATTTTAAAATTTTCACTAAAAAAAAGCTAAGTCACAGACTGGGAGAAGATATTTGCAAACATAACTGAAAAAAAGGATTCATATCTGTAATAGATAAAGAACTCTTGAGAACAAAATTCAATAGGAAAATAAAAGGCAAAAGATATGAACAGACCATTCACAAAAGAGGAAAATACAAGGCCAAGAAACATATAAAAAGATGCCCAATATAAATACTAACTAGGGAAATACAAATTAAAACACTGTGAAATATTTCATAACCAACAAATTGGAAAATATTTAGAAGTCTAACAATTTACCAATGCAACTATAGAGCAAAGAGACCACTTACACACGAGTATTTGAAGGGAAATTTGGTACAATCACTGGAAAGAAAATACTTGCTCTTCGATCCAGCAGTTCTGCTTCTAGGAAAACAATAGAAAAGCTCTTGCAGATATTCCACAGGGAAAATGGTACAAGAGAGTTACTGCATTATTTGTTTATGATAGAAAAAATACATACAATATGACATCAATAAAAAACTTTGAAAACATGGATTCACGCATGGAATGTTCACAGAATTTTTAAATGCCCTTAAAGGTAAACATCAAACTGGAGATGGTGGTTCCCTCTGGATGGGGACAGGTAAGAGAAAGGGACCGTGGAAGGGTAGATGGGGAGCTTTGCCAGCATTTGCGATGTTTTGTTTCTGAAATAGAATGCAAGTGTGACAAAATGTTAGAACTTAATAGAGCTGAGTGGTAAATGTGTTAAGATTGTAATGAACTTTTCTGCATATTTGAAATGTTTCATATTTTAAGAAGCTATTCAAAGGTACGCCTCTTATCTAATGACTCTTTCTTTCTCTCTCAAGTGGAACCAGCCCCACCATTGCCATGCTGCGTGCACGTACTCTACACCCACTGCCATATCTCACACCTTGGCCTTACCTTGCCCGGGCCTCTGTAAGTGGAGAGAAAAGGATGAACCGATAACAGTTCTTCAGGCTTCTGCCCCACAGAAGATAATATGAAATGTCTTCCCATCTCTTTTTGAAATGGGCTACCTCCTGCTGACCACTAGGTGGGACACCAGCTTGCCATTTGCTGAATAAATACAATGCGTATAGAATTGTTGAAACTGCCTGTTTTTGCAGAGAGAACCATGCTCCGACAGCTGTGAGCAGAACAGCTTAGCGGTGTGCGTCCCAAGTCTGGAAGCAGCATCTCTTTGAACTCCTGCTGATGACATTTATTTAGGAGTGCAGCGAGTAATGTTTCTAATTTAGACAAATCTAAACATATATTCAATTCACTGGAATTTCCTTTAGTCCATAATTGTTTTTTTCTGGCTAACTATGGTTGGGAGAAAGAAGAAAAAAAATGGAAAGTAGCATTTATTTGGTGCCTGTAATGTGCCAAGAAGCAAATTACAGCTTTATCTCACATAAGCCTCATGCCCATCCTTCAAGAGGGACATCAGGGGCTGGCCCGGTAGCTTAGTGCCTATGTTTGCATTCTCTGCGTCAGCAGCCTGGGGTTCACAGGTTCGGATCCCGGGCGTGGACCTACACACTGCTCATCAGGCCACGCTGTGGTGGTGTCCCACATACAAAGTAGAGGAAAACTGGCATGGATGTTAGCTCAGGGACAATCTTCCTCACCAAAAAAAAAGGGGGGGGACATCATTTCACAATTGCAAAGGCTCAGAGATGTTAGGTGCCTCACCCAACATCCCACAAGTGAGCAGAAGACATAAGGTTTGAACCCACCTCTCTGTGACAACAAAGCTTCCTTCCTTTCTACCATGCTCCCTCTCCAGAAAGCCTTGGGAGTGAAACTCTAAGAGAGAGAAGGCAAAAGATATATTTAGTATAATTTAAACACTTTTAGGCACAGCTAAAATAAGAACAGATAATAAGCAAACAGATAAAAGGTCATTCGCTTCCTCCTTCTGCCTGAGCCAAGATCACAAAATAAAATAAAAACCATTTCAGCTTATTCTTTCCACAAAATGAGTTTTTAGAGAAGTAAAAGGTCTAGGGAGCTATTCTTAGACATCAAGAGTGGAAAGAGCACCCTGGTATAGTCTTTCAGCTCCAGGTTTGTGAGCTGGGAACAGATTCTCACAAGCAGTGTGTGCATTTGTGTGTGTGAGAGAGAGACAGACACAGAGAGAGAGAGAGGGAGGGAGGGAAAATTCATTTGCTGGGACTGCCATAGCAAAGCAGCAAAGACTGGGGGGCTTAACCAACAGAAATGCATTTTCTCCCAGTTCTGGAGGCCGGAAGGCTGAGATCAAGGTGTCAGCAGGGGTGGTTTCCTTCTGAGGCCTCTCTCCTTGGCTTATAGATGGCCGTCTTCTCCCTGTGTCCTCACACGGTCTCCCCTCTGTACCTCTCTGTGTCTGAACCTCTTCTTCCTATAAGGATGCCAGTCAAATATAAGGGCTCATCCATGTAACCTCATTCAACCTAACGACCCCTTTAAAGATTCTATCTCCAAATACAGTTGCATTCTGAGGTCCTGGGGGTTAGGACTTCAACACACGAATTTTGAAGGAACACAATTCAAACCATAACAGAGAAAATACAAGATGTGAAGGAACCAGATCAGGGTTTCTTTTTAGCGGGGAGGAGTAGGGGGTCCTATACAAACAGGCATAGATAATTACATGGCCCTGTCTAGCCACCAAACTGGGAGAGAACCATCCTCTCCAGAAAGGTCTCGACTGGCATCAGAGGTGAAGCATCAGTAAACTCTTTTTTTTAATAATCCTTTGAAAATAATTATAGCAAGGATTCTGGAGTGATTATGAAGCACAATATTTTAATCTCCCCAAATTCCCCCATAAAAACAGACCAATGTACCAAAATCAAAGACCTCGAACTTCTACAACAAAATATGTGACAAGCTATCCCAACAAAGCTCACAGAAGGAGTGCGTGGGGAAAATCACAAATAGCTACAGAACCTGTGTGGTTAAGGATCTGTGTAGGAGGAAAGAGAGGGATCCCAACAAACCAGAGGACAGGAAAGAAAACAACATTGCTGACCCATGTTCGCTGACATAGGTCCAACCTGAGAATGGTCGGATCCAATCCATGGGCAGCACAAGGGGACCATGATGTGCTATTCTGACTATGATGGAGCAGTCTCGAAGCCCTCAAAATGAGCACACCAAAGCTACTTTCAACACAAACTCCACAATGAGGAGAACAGGAACAAATGGTGCAGAAAAAAGAGACAGCACAGAAAAAAAGAGGAGGAGGAGATCAGAATGTCAGATCTCAGAAAATATGATGTTTTTTATTACTTTGCAAAAACAGAAAAAGATGGAGGGATAGAGCCAGGAAGCTAGAAAACCTATCTTGACCTAACCCTCACTCCCATAGATACAGAAAAACTCATTTCCCTTAAAAAATAAGAAAAGCAATAGAAAAGGATCATGCCCAATTCTAATATAAAGTTATTATAGGGGCCGGCCCCATGGCATAGTGGTTAAGTTCAGCACACTCCACTTTAGCAGCCTGGGTTCCTGCGTTCAGATCCCAGGCACGGACCTGCATACCGCTTGTCAGGCCACTCTGTGGTGGCGACCCACATATAAAGTGGAGGAAGATTGGCACAGATGTTAGCTCAGGGCCAATCTTCCTCAGCAAAAATAAATAAAAAATAAAGTTATTATAAGAGAAAAGAGAATAAGAGCATAATACTCTCCTGACAGACAATGAAAGCATAACCAAAAGATATGCTATACAACGCAGATGAAAATGTAACCTAATATTTGAAGTGAGGTGAAAGGAATTATGAAAATGATAAATGTTATTAAAGTGTAACTTAAATCATAATTAGAAACAGTCAGAAATATAAGATTTGAAAGCACAGATGACAGAACTCAGAAAAAAATTAGAAGTACAAGGGAAAATTTTCAGAAATGAAAACTAAATTAGAAGGGACATCAGAACCAACCAACAAAATAATGCCTTTAAAGAAATAAAATGTAAAAGAAGGAATTTTACAAAATCAGAAAGAAATGAAGAGATTCTACCTCTGGTTAGGATGTAAAAGATCACAAAAGATCAACAGCACAGCATAGCAATGAGAAAGCACTGGATAAGCTTTTAAACTGTATTTTTCTTTTTTTTTTTTTTTTAAAGATTGGCACCTGAGCTAACAACTGTTGCCAATCTTGGTTTTTTTTTT